>NW_020861777.1:0-16688 GCF_003713205.1 Coffea eugenioides
ACGGGACTGACCCGAATAAGGATTAAAACGGGACTGACCCGAACAGGAATTTTAAAACGGGACTGACCCGAACACGGATTTAAAACGGATTTAAAACGGGACTGACCCGAACAGGATTTAAAACGGGACTGACCCGAACAGGAATTTTAAAACGGGACTGACCCGAACAGGAAATTTAAAACGGGATTGCACTGAGGAGACTTAAACAATGAATTGAATTTTTACCTGGGAAAGGTTCCAACTTTTTTGTACCACGAGGAAATTTGATCTCCGTAGCTAGAACGGTGGCCGAGGTTGCTTCTTATGGTCAAACTTTACTAATAACATTATCACTTCGTCTTTGCCTTCTGGGGAGTTGTTTCTAACATTGATTTTGGTGCGAAGAGGAGAGTGGTTGTTCTTGTTTGTAAATGCAATGTTCCTGCAAGAAAAGAAGAAACAATGGACTTGCCACCATCATTTGATCCGATTTGCCTTGAGAATCGTGTAGACATGAGTCTTGTGACACTTTTGCCTCTGTTCCGCGGTGTCTAGCTTAAACCTTTCAATTTCTGAGACTGATAAAATGCAGATTTACCACGTCACCCAATCCAGGTGGTAGCTTTGTTGTATGTTACTCCCTGTAACTGATGATTGAATCCCCTATCTTTGCACAAACCTCAGGGTTTATCATTCATTTGAATTTAATGGTGAAAGAATGATGCATGAAAATTAGTCATATAAAAATCAATGTATATGCAAGATGATTTCCTATGTTAGGCAAAGATGAGCATGCAAAAGAATGTAGACAATCATAAGCATTCATACACAAATAATTTGAGAATAACCAAGAGGTTTATAAAGATACATTTTGCAAAAGAATATTTGTAAAGAACAAATACAAATTTAACCAACGAATATCATATTCAAAACTTTGGATATTTTCTTTTCGGAATCCGATATTGGCAGAAGTATCACAAATATGAGGAAAACCCCAAATGAACCAGGTCACCGGCTGTTCCTTCTTGAGCTTGTCTGTTGAGAAAACCTACCTTGGCGCCCTTTCGGGTTTTCACCAAGGTTGCCCCCACCCCTTTTGTTGTTTTTTTTTCTCTTTTCCTTTTTCTTTTCTTTCTTTTTTCTTTTCCTTTTTCCTTTTTTTTCTTTTCTTTTTCTTTTTCTTTTTCTTTCGAGGTGCCCCTTCGGGTTTTCACCTAAAGAAGAATGAAATATCTCGACCATGATCGACTCAGAAACATGAATTAAAGATTTCTGGCATCAGTAAAATGTACTTCCCTTGTAAAATTAGGCGAAGACATTACGGACATCACCTGCCAGTTGATTAACAAATTTTCTTATAGAAATGCAGCAAGTGACGAAAACCAGGACTTTGGGCTTTTGTAATGAGGTCAGGTGGGGTGTTTTTCAAGAAAGATTGAGGCTTGAAAGCAGATTTGATACGAGGGGTGAAATAACTTGAGATTGCACCCTTTTGAGAACAACTCCGAAACTGAGGAAAATTTGCCCCAGTTTGATCAGATTTTCTCTCTTTGCATTTTTCATTGTATTTTCCTCACTTTTTGCATTTTTCTTTGAAAACTAAATTTGCCCCAGTGTAGGTTTTTTTTTTTTCGAAACAAATTTGCCCCAGTGTGGGGTTTGCAATTCTCAAGGGTTATCAAACGAGATTTGTCAATTCTGATGGCTCAAAGGGGACAAGTAGAGATAAAATGTTTTTTAGTGTAAAAGAAGATGGCCTGACTTGCATTTCGCCATTTGCATGAATTTCTAAAGAAAATTTGCATGATCAAATGAAAAACTTTTTGCACATATCTGAGTTGATGGGTTGAGGGAAAACCCGTCCATCCATTTCCGCCAAAATAAGAGCTCCGCCAGGTAATACCTTTTGGATAATGAACGGCCCTTGCCAATTTGGAGCGAACTTGCCTTTAGCTTCATCTTGCATTGACAAAATTCGCTTCAGTACCTTATCACCTTCTTCAAATGCCCGCCGATGGATTTTTTTGTTGTAAGCTCGGGCCACACGTTTTTGATAGCATTGCCCATGACAGATAGCATTGAATCGCTTCTCATCTATCAAAGTCAATTGCTCATGGCGCTGCTTGATCCAATCGGCCTCCTCCAATTTAGCTTCCATAAGGATTCGTAGCGACGGAATTTCAACCTCAGCTGGTAATACAGCTTCCATCCCATACATAAGTGAATATGGCGTTGCCCCAGTCGATGTCCGAATAGAAGTCCGGTACGCCATCAATGCATAAGGCAACTTTTCATGCCAATCGCGATGCTTTTCTGTCATTTTGCGGATAATTTTCTTCAGATTCTTATTTGCGGCTTCTACAGCTCCATTCATCTGAGGCCTATAAATGGCAGAATTGCGGTGTTTGATTTTGAACTGCTCACATAGTCCATCTACCATGTCATTGTTCAGATTCTTGGCATTGTCCGTGATAAGCGTTTCGGGTACTCCAAAGCGACAGATGATGTGATCTCTCAGGAAATTGGCCACTACCTTCTTCGTGACATGTTTGAATGACTCTGCTTCAATCCACTTGGTAAAGTACTCGATCGCCACCAATATAAATCGATGTCCATTTGAAGCGGGAGGATCGATTGTACCAATCACGTCCATACCCCACATTGAACAGGGCCATGGGGCGGTCATGCTATGCAGTTCAGTGGGTGGAGCACGTATAATGTCACCGTGCATTTGGCATTTTATACATCCCCGGACAAAATCTATACAATCATGCTCCATAGTAAGCCAGAAGTATCCGGTTCTCATGATTTTCTTCGCTAGCAAATGGCCATTCATGTGAGGTCCACAAACGCCACTATGCACTTCTTTCATCATATATTGAGCTTCATCCTCATCAATGCACCTTAAAAGGTTCAAATCTGAGGTTCTCTTGTATAACACTTCTCCATTTAAGAAAAATTTTGAAGCCATTCTACGCAGAAAATTCTTGTCCTTTGTCTTAGCATGCAGAGGGTAAGATCCTGTTTTGAGAAACTCCTTAAGATCATTATACCACGGAACATTGTCGGAGGACTTGTCTACAACCCAACAGTGGGCAGGTTTGTCTTGAAGTTGAATCGGAATTGGCTCGATCCTCAATTCATCAGGATATTGGATCATAGAAGCTAAAGTGGCCAAAGTATCGGCAAATGCGTTTCGGGCACGTGGAAGATGTCTGAACTCCAAATTTCGAAATTGCTTGGCCAGAGTAAGCAGATTGCAATGGTAGGGCAGAATTTTTGAATCTTTGGTTATCCACTGTTTCAAGGTTTGATGTACAAGCAAATCTGAATCGCTGAAAGCTATCAACTCTTTGATTTCCATTTCCAAAGCCATTTTGAGACCAAAAATGCAAGCTTCATATTCAGCCATGTTGTTTGTGCAGGCAAATTGCAATTTGGCAGCGGCAGGGTAATGTTTCCCTTCGGGTGAAACCAGAACAGCTCCAATTCCAACTCCGAGGGAATTCGAAGCTCCATCGAAGAAAAGCCTCCATTCAGGGCTTTGTTCACTCATATCATCTGTAGCGCCTACGAATAAAACTTTCTCATCAGGGAAATAAGTATGAAGTGGCTGATAATCATCATCCCTTGGATTTTCCGCCAGATGATCAGCTATAGCTTGCCCCTTGACCGCCTTTTGTGAAGTGAAAACAATGTCGAACTCTGATAGAATTATCTGCCATTTGGCCAGGCGTCCGGTTAACATCGGCTTCTCCAAAAGAAACTTCAGAGGATCAGATCGGGAAATAAGATAAGTGGTATGGCTCAACAAGTAGTGTCTCAACTTTTGAGCCGCCCAGGCCAATGCACAACAGCTTTTCTCAATGAATGAATAATTAGCTTCGTACTGTGTGAACTTCTTACTTAGATAGTAAATGGCTTGTTCTTTCCTCCCAGAGTCATCGTGCTGACCTAGAACACACCCTACTGCTCCATCGAGTACAGATAAATACATAATCAAAGGTCGGCCCAGTTTGGGTGGCACTAAAACTGGTGGATGCAACAAATAATCTTTAATCTTGTCGAAAGCCTGTTGGCATTCCTCATTCCAATACAACGGCACATTCTTTCTCAATAATTTGAACAACGGCTCGTATGTGGCAGTTAGTTGGCCGATGAACCTCCCAATGAAATTGATCTTCCCTAAGAAGCTTTTCACGTCCTTCTGAGTTTTCGGCACTGGCATATCTCGAATTGCTTTGATTTTCGCCGGATCTATTTCTATGCCCTTCTTGCTAACAATGAATCCCAACAGCTTACCCGCAGGTGCTCCAAAGGCGCATTTCGCAGGATTTAACTTCAAATTGTACTTCCGCAATCTTTCGAATAACTTCTTCAAATCAACCAAATGGTCCTCTGCCCTCTTAGACTTGATTATGATGTCATCCACGTAGACCTCCATCTCCCGGTGGATCATATCATGAAATAAGGTTGTCATGGTCCTCTGATACGTTGCTCCTGCATTCTTTAAACCGAAAGGCATGACTCGGTAGCAAAAGGTACCCCAAGGGGTAATGAAAGCAGTTTTCTCCCTATCCTCTTCTGCCATCAAAATTTGGTGGTAGCCAGCAAAACAATCGCAAAAGGATTCAATCTCATGTCCGGCAGTATTGTCTAAGAGAATGTGAATGTTTGGTAGAGGGAAATCATCTTTAGGACTGGCTTTATTAATGTCTCTATAATCAACGCAAACTCGCACCTCTCCATTCTTTTTTGGAACAGGGACTGGATTTGAAAGCCAAATTGGGTAATGGGAAACAATGATAATGTTGGTTTTGAGTTATTTTTCAATTTGCTCTTTTATTTTGAGGCTCATATCGGGTTTGAACTTTCTGGGTTTTTGCTTTACGGGTGGAAAAGAAGGGTCTGTGGGTAACCTATGCACTACCACGTCAGTTGAAATGCCAGTCATATCATCATAGGACCATGCAAAGACATCTTGGAACATAGTCAAAAATTCAAGCATCTCCTTTTTCTGCCTCTCATTCAAATGAATACTAATTTGCACCTCCTTAACTTCATCCTCAGTGCCAATGTTAACCTTTTCTGTTTCTTCCAGGTTCGGTTTTGGTTTTTCCTCATATTGTTCAAGGTCCTTTGCAAAAGAATCGAATACCTCCTCATTATCACTCTCGCTTTGGAGTTCGGATTCACAGACCTCCAAGTCATGAGTGATATAGAGATTCACAGACCTCCAAGTCATGAGTGATATAGAGATTGCCGTTATTGAATTCCAGAATTGTGATATCCAAAGGGTCAAATAATTTTATTTTTGGCCATCTGAAAGAATTAACGAATGTGGGATAATAAGCAAATAAGCATACAACAAACAAATGGTCAAGCAATACAACGAAGATATAAACAAATGAATAAACAAAACAACATGACAAGAACAACTTGTACATTTTCATAAAACCTTTGATTGAAAGCAAATGGAAATGAAAACTTAACAATATTTACATGCGAAAATGTTAGTCAAAAAGTAAAATTGTTTTCATTGGCTATTTACAGATGCAACTTTTCATGAATTCACATGAATGATAAACCCCTTTCAGTTTACCGAAACTCCTTCCGAACGGGCAGGAACTCGGCTGTCCAATTGGGAATTGATCCTTCGGGGATGTCAGGAAATTCAGCTTCGCCTGGAACACTATCTTCAAATGTTGCCCCAACGAACAATTGGGCCAAACTAGCTTCAATTTCGTCAACTGGGTTGATTTCTGACATGATCACCTCGGCTGGTCGTGGGAAAGTATAATGCAGGGGTGGAATGTCAAGAGCCCTTTGCCTTCCTTCTTTCTCCGCTTTCTTGCGCTCCTTCATTTCTCTGATATCCTTAGCAGTCGGTCGGAAACCCAAACCAAACGAATCATTTTTCTCCACAATTTCCACTGGCTTTAAAATTCCTTGCAGATCTCGTCCCAGCCCTTTGTCAAATTCATAGCCTCCACGGATCATCTCCTTAGCCATCATGACACTGGCCCTTGATAGAGCTTGCTCCTCCTTTGTTATCCAACTGACGGAGACAATATCAGATGTGCTATGAGGGGTCACTGTGGAGCTTCGGCTACCCTCTTCTTTGGACTCGGAATCGATGATTACAAGGCAATCCTCTTCGGCAAATATAGTTATCAGCTTGTCATTTACTACAAATTTCAACAACTGATGTAATGAAGAAGGCACCGCCCCAGACTTGTGAATCCATGGCCTGCCAAGCAAAACGTTGTAAACACTAGGAAAGTGCATGACTTGGCAGGTTATTTGAAACTGGGCGGGTCCCATTTCAACTACTAAATCCACTTCTCCTATTGGCTCTCTTTGTGCTCCATCAAAACCTCGAACTATGGTCCCTGAAGGCCTCAGCTTGATGTCTTGCAATCCCAGCTTTTCCAAGGTGCTCCAAGGACAGATATTAAGCGCGGATCCATTATCAATCAAAACCTTCGGCAGCCTTTTCCCATTGCACCTAACAACTGTGTACAGGGCCTTGTTATGTCCAATGCCTTCCGCCGGCAATTCATCGTCAGAAAAAGTAATTTGCTTGGTGAATAACACACTCCCAACCACGTGCGAAAAATTATCAACAGAAATGTCCCTAGGGATTTGAGCTTTAGTCAATACCTCGATCAATGCATCCCTATGCACATCTGAAGAAAAAAGTAAATCCAACATGGATATCTGGGCAGGTGACTTGCTTAGCTTCTCAATCACATTGTATTCACTTCTCTGGAGCCTTTTAAGAAAATCCAAGGCTTCCTTCTCAGTGATTGTTGGTTTGGCGGGTGGCTCGGAATTATTTGCTTGAATCGGAATGGTAGCTTCAAATGGACTTACGATTTTCCCTGATCTGGTGACCACTGACACTTCTTCCTTCGCGATTGACTTTTCCCCAATCTGTACAGTAGGTTCATTGTAATTCCATGGCACTTGTTGCAGACTCAGAACAGGCTCCTGCTTCGGGAATTCGATGATTACTGGCTCCAAAGCCTCACTCTCCGCTGGCGTGAGATCCAAAACAAAGGGCTTTTCGTCCTCTTCAAATGGCAATTCTATGACAAAGGGTTGGTCTGTGACCCCAAACACTTCAGCTTCCCTTGCCAATTCTTTGACCAGTTCCACATACTCCGTATCATCCAGAATAACCCCAATGATATTGGCATGTTCCGGTAAAGGGTTCCTATTTACGTTCGGCCCTTGCGCCTCCCTTTTCCGGATTACAATCTCCCCGGCTTCAACCATATCTTGGATTTTATGCTTAAGCGCCTTGCAATCAAAGGTGGCATGTCCGGGGGCCCCAGAATGATAAGCACAGACAGCTTGTGGATTATACCACGCGGGCATGCCATATGGGTAGGTAGGAGGGGGTACTGTACTAATTTTCCCGGCGGCCTTCAACTGGTCATACAATTGGTCCAGAGGCCTGCCTAAATTGGTGAATGTACGGCTAGGTGGTCGGTTGTAAGGTTCAGGAGGTTGAGGATGGTTGTAAACAGGTCTATTTGGTGGAGGAAATCTTAGGTTATATGGAGGGCGAGGTCGGTTTTGAGGTGGATTTGGTTGGGAAATTTGAAAAGGGGCTGAAAGTGGGTTAGGATAACTTGGGCGAGGTCGAGGGTGGTGGATGTTGGTGGTATATACAGGATGCGGGTTTGAGTAGTAAGGGTAATGTGGTTGGTAGGTTGGATTGTGTTGGTATCGGGGTCGGGGTGAAGGGTTTTGGTTCCAAATAAAGGTTGCATCCCCCTCCTTCTTTTTGAACGGCAGCTTTTTCACATTGCTTCCTTGACCTTGTAAAGCATCCAACTGGGATTTGAGAGCAGAGACGTTGACAATTTTCCCGGCTCTTACAAAGTCATCAAACTCTTCCAATTTATTCACAATGGCAGCAAATGAACAACCAGTCATACGGAAAATTTCTTCGAAATATGGAGGATCATGCGCCTTTATGAATGTGCGAATAATTTCATCCTCGGTCATCGGAGGCTCCACTTTCGCAGCTATCTTTCTCCATCTCTTGGCATATGTCTTATGATCTTCAGATGGTCGCCTCTTCGTTCCTTCCAAAGTAGTTCGGGTTGGTGCCAGCTCACAGTTATACTCATATTGTCTGATGAAGGCATTGGACAGATCGAGCTAGGTCTTCACTTCCTCTGGCTTTAGGTTGGAATACCAATCGAGAGCATCCCCTTCTAAGCTTTCTGGAAATAATCTCAACGGCAAATTCTCGTCATCCACTGGCTTGCCCAACTTGTTAGCAAACAAACGCAGGTGCGTCTTAGGGTTACCCGTTCCATCATATTTGTTGAACTTAGGGGTCTTGAACCCCACCGGTAGTTGTACGTTCGGAAATAGGCACAAATCATCATAATCCAACACCCCTTGTTTGCTTAAACCTTGGCTTTTCCGAATAAATTCATCAAAACGATCCAAGCGTTTAAGTAACTTCATATCAATCTGGGCAGACGACTCTCCCATTTCTGGCTTATTTTGAAAAGTGTGCTCCGGCACCACGGGCTCCGCGGTAGTCTGATAAAAAACTGGTGGGTTCAAATGCAGGGTCGGATTGTCTTGAGGCTGAAATCCTTGACCATAAGGAGGGTAGAAAGGAGGATTTTGAATAAAAGCATATTGCGGGTTTACAGTTCCCTCAAACGTAGTTTGAAATGGAGGAATAACAAATGGTTCGGATTGTGTTTGTGTGGCGGGTACAGGTTCAGGTTGCACTCCGCTACTAACGAGCTCATCAATCAACTTCTTCTGAGCGGCCATTTCCGATGCCATTTCCCCAAATTTTGTGAGTAACTCTGTCAACTGAACCCCAGGACTTGCAGCTTCCGGCTGGGTAGTTGCGACGGCCTTATCAGATGATTCTGGTTGAGTACTCATGTCTACACGATTCCTTTGGGCTTTACTTCGGGATCGCGTAATAATGGGGCTTTTCCGAAAAGCTATTTTGAAATTTACCTGAGAATGCAAAAGACTTCTTTAGATAAATCAATGATTACTGAATTTCTGCAATTTATTCAAAAAAAGAGAAAAAAGAAAAAGACATGAGTTAGTAATTATTCAAACAATTCGGATGCATGTCTTATTTGGGGGGCCCTTTTTGTGCCAAGGGTAGGCCTAGCATGATGCAACACCTTCGAAATGGGACCCGTAATACAAACCTGTTTTTGACAATAATCCAAAATAAGAGCAAAAGAAAAGTCATTTTCATTGATAAACTTGCCAATATTTACATCATGTCACGAAGACGATTCCGTACAAGATTACCAAAACTTCTGAACCTATCTAATACAGAGTCCTTTGTTTCCCTAGCATATGAAATTCTAACATATTCAGTTTGGTCATATAATTCTGCACATTTCCTTTTCAGCTCTTGACGCTTTCCTTGTTCATTTTCATACAATTGCTTGTTTTGCTCGGCCATCCCTTTGTATGATTCGGCAGACTTACTTAACTGCAGAATTTCCCTATCTTTTGCTTCGACAATGGCCTTTAACCTTTTCACCTCCTCAGCTGGCTCATCTTGAATTTCTTGCGCAGCGGATCCTCCTACCCAGTCTTCGTATTGTGAAGTCGTCAAACCCTTCTGCTTGAGCTCCGGGATGTATCTAAAACTCACGTCATCGGATAGCGTCACCCAGGCGTCAATAATCCGATCTTTCATAGGGATTTGATTTGGACACATTCCCCAGTTAAAAATAATGGTGACTTCGCTCATGTCAATTACGGGTGGTATTTCTTGGACACGCCCTAATTGTCTGAGAAACCTTTTTGGGGCGTACGCGGTAATCCCTTGAGTACCCAGTAGGAGAATGAATTCGGATGCCTGAGTGCGAAGAACGGGTTTAGTACAATCGGTCCAATCCAACACCCATCTAATATTTTGATCGGTCACGTTCTTCAAGAAATCCACAAACTCAGATGCATTACACGGCAGATTGTCTCTGTTAATTCTCTTGTGATGCGTGGTTATCCAGTTGTATGCGGACATTGGTAGACTCGATGAAATAGCCGATCGTCTCATGAAATGCTCCATTCCCCATATATGTAAGATCAAATTTGAACCACAAAAGAACTTTTTCCCTTTCTGACAGGTAGTGCAGGCTATGAAGATGTCGGCCAAAATGGTAGGAATAATGGAACACGGCCTATCATTAATTCCGAGAAACAAGTCATACAGGATTCTAGTGAGCTTGAAGGCTATCTTTTTGTCTTTCCTAGGAAAAAAGTAGGTTCCCGTCATGACTAAACCGTATACCCAGACTCTCTTTCGATCCCACGTTTCCTTGGAAGTAAACGAGAAATCCCCTTGATGCCTCTCAAAACCATCTCTTAGCGCAAATCGATCAAATAAGAACTTCGCCTCTATATTTTGGTCTGCCCCTTGTAGTACTGATTCCTTTAACCCAGTGAAACTGATGAGGAGACTTTGGTAGTTGTTTTAAGACTGTCTAGTTTAGTAGTTGTTAGGCGTTTAGTATTTTATTACTTATTGGGCCTTACCGGAAAGCCTTAAAGAGCTGGCTCTTTAAGCTCTTTGTGCGGGCCGAATTTCTTCCAGGTTTATTACTTATTGGGCCTTACCGGAAAGCCTTAAAGAGCTGGCTCTTTAAGCTCTTTGTGCGGGCCGAATTTCTTCCAGGTTTATGTGGGCCGGATTTTTGCCCTAGTTTTAGCCTATAAAAGGCACCTCTTGTAAGAGTAAAAGGTAGAGATTATTACAACCAGAAATCGTGAGGAATTTTCCTTCAAGTTCTTAACCGAACTTACTCTTGAATTCTTGAGTTCATAGCTTAGGATTCAAATCAGACTTTATCGATTAGCTTGTTCCCTAATCGTGGTGTCGCTTCATCCATCCTTATTTGCTTAAGGTTGCTGATTACCTTTGTGTGTCAGAGGTCATTGAGAACAATCGAGTTCAATTTCTGTTGGGAGAAAAGATCCAACTCTGATAATTACAAGGTTGGGAGGTTCTAGGAGGGTCTTCCCCTAGGGTTGCCTATATCAGAAACGGCAAAATTCAGCTTTGTTAGATACTAGCGGCAATACCACGGCAGTTCCTTGAATCGGCAAATTGAGAAATCCAGCGATTTCCTCAATTGTTATGGTCATCTCCCTTTTTCCAAGTCTAAAAGCAGAACAAATGGGGTCCCATAGATGCACCAAAGCTTCTACCAAATATCCATCGGACTTAATGTCCTTGAAATCCCCGATGTGTCCTAATCGATCGGCTATTTGGTTAACCTCATTGGGTGAGAGTAACGTGGGCCATCTTTGTACCTCCGGCGGCACTACTAACATCTGTTGCACTCGGCGAGGGCTCTCCATCTAGAAACCAAAACCGGAGTTAAATACCTTACCTACAGGTCCCATTTCTCTGGTTAACAGGAATTTAAACGTGCAAATCCCAAAAATTGAGTTAAATACCCATGGGATTTAGGTTGGCTTGTCCCTAATGCGGGATTCCCTAAGTGGCATTCCCTTTCTAAGGCTTATGCATGATGCCATTCTTATCAAAGCAGGGAAAAATGCGATTTGAAATGAGACGTGACCTAAGGAGCCCTTTGTTTGCCAGGGTAAGCCTAAAATGGTATGACATTAATTTATGAACAAAATATACCGAAATTTCTAAACGTGCAATAGCCTATCTATAAGGGTAGGTCCTAAAAGAGGATCATGCCAGACCTCTTATTTGCTAATGTTTGTGAATGCAATGGGGGCACAAAACCAAGAAAAGTTAGCTCAGTCCGATAAATACACATAACACATTGTAACAACGAAATCAACACAAGGGAATAAAGCAATAAAAAGAAGAAAGGGGTTGGACCCCTCCCCTCGTGAATAGTGTCCCTAATAGGGTAAGGTCGACTCTACCCTAGGCAAGCTAAAATGGATGCATGAGGTTAGGGTTCACTAATGCATCTAGACTCAATAAGTCATAGGTCCCCGAGCCTTCAGACTTGGAAACCAAGGGTCATCACTCCCAAGGTTCCTTGTCGGTGGCTCGAGCGATTCCCCAGGCGTTGCTACGCACACGTCGTGTTACGGCTACCCGTCTGGGCAAATCTAAAAAAAATCCTCAACCTTCGACTAAAAACTAATAGGTTATCAACCTAAAGTTTAAAGCGGAAGATCGAGTGACCCCTCGGATCATGCTACGCACACGTCGTGATACGATCACATGTCCAAGTGGGTCGCCTAAAATCCTAATAGGGTGGAGTGGCGTGACAAGCCACTAAAAGAAAAATAAATGAAGGGTAAAAATAATTAAAGCGTATGCGCGTATGCTAGTGCTCGTTTGGAGGGGAGGGATCAAGAACCAACGCGAGGCTCTAAGGTGACACACCCCCCCAAATGCAATGCGAGCGCGAGGTAAACAAGTAAACATACATCCAATCAACCAATCATACATTCGTGAGTGAGGGAGTAGTTGGATACGCGTGAAATGCAAAAATCCTAATAAAAGGAAAAATGCAATCCTAAACACCCAAATGTGATATATGAAAAGATTAAAAGAAGAAAAAGATTGATTAAATCAAAATTGCTCGGACTCTCGAATGTCCCCAGTGGAGTCGCCAACTGTCGCGCCCCATTTTTTGATAAAATAAATAAATGGTTTAAAAATGTATTTTTTGATTCAATTTGTGATTTGGAAAATGAATTGTGATTTAAAAGAAAAATGGGTCTAAATGGGGGTTTGAGAATGCGACGATTTGACCCAAAATTATAGTTTAAAAAGGATTTTTTGAAATAAAAAAATCGGAGTCGCCACTTGGTAATGAGTTAAGGTGTACCAAGTCACCTAAAAATGAATTTTTAAAGAAAAATAGGAAAAAGTAGTAAGAAACCCCTTTTAAACGACTCCTAGTCCACGTAAACCAACGAAAAAGGTTCGGGAGTCACATTTGACGAAGGGGAAGGCAAGGATAAAATCCAAGGCACCCCTTCGACCTAGCCAAGGCTAGTTGCTTGATTTAATCAAAGATTTTCTTGTTTTAATCAAAGAATTTATTACATTTGGATGTACTACATGAATGCAAACCCTAGACCTAGGGGTATTGGGGGAAATTTCTCTTCAAAGGTTGAGTGGTGCCAATCACATTAATTGTGAAGCCCAATGACGATCCTTTGAAGAAGTCACGAATAATGCGAGTGGGATGCAAATGAATGGAATGCATGTATGCAATGTGAGGACATGAGTTTTGAAAAAGTAATAAAAAAACAATAAATATGTGAAGGAAAATGTGCACGTAAGTGGGCAAGGTACGGTATGTGAAATGATAATATGAAGTGCATGTGTGCAAGTGATGATAAAAGTGTTCGTGTGCAAGTGAAGAAACATAAAGGTGCACGTGTGCAAAATGGAACAAAAGTGTTCGTGTGCAAGTGAAGGGATAAAAGGTGTATGTGTGCAAAATGGAACAAAAAGTGAAAGTGTAATGATAGAGTGGATTTAGAATGCATGAGCCTAGGGAACGCATGCATATTGGGTACGGGGAGACCTAAATCGTGACTCAATTTACCCTTTTATAGAGGGAATACAAGCGTGCTAAGGCTTAGAAAAAGCCACGCTCGTCTATATCCCATATTTAAGGGGACTCTCAAGCGAATGAACCCTATAACTAGCATGAAATGCAAAAATCCTAAAATGGAGGGAAAAGGGGGTCGAGGGGCATGCAAAATGATAAAACTAAAAGAATGCATGACATGTAATGAACATGCAAACATGTACTAACGAGGGGAAATCCCTAAGGGTCTAGCGTTGGACTAGCCTATTCTATGAATTCCGACTAGCGTTGGACTAGTGGAAACGTACATTCGTCCATCACATTCATTCATGACCATGGAAAGCGAGTAGACATGCCAAACACTTATAAACACATAGCACATAACACTTAGCATGCTCAACTAGATGCAAGAACCTAATTAAAGCAAGTAACACATAACACATAGGCAATTAAAGCCCTAACTATTACATTTGCTAGCTAGGCACACGTCTTCGATAGGTCTTCATTGAATGCTCCTCCAAGCCCTATCTATTACAAGCCAAGAGGTGTACACATACCCCATAAAGAAGAACTTAAATAAAAGCAAAAGTAAATGAAATGAAAGAACTAAAGAAAGGCAATGAAAGCAAATAGTCATGTAATTTCCACGTAACACGTTGGATCACATAGAAGAGATACAAAAAGGGATAAAAGAAAATATACCGCCCCCTTTGAATGGTGACCAAATGAAAGAAAAATGGCTTCAAAACAATAAAAAGGTCAAGGTACCACTTTAATTGAGAAAAATTAAAAGAAAATGGAAACAACCGTCAAATTGAATCACTCGAAGCATTCCAAGGAAAGTAAACTACTCGTACTTAACCAATTAAGACAAACAAAAACCCAATTGGAAAAAAAATTAAAGAGGTCTAAAGGGCCAATTTATTACTATTATAAACACTAAGGAACTAAAAAAACATAAAATAAAATTAAGAATCTAAGGTGAAACTTACCAAATCAAACTAGAAAATTCACAAAAAGGTAAACGAGGAGCAATTTACTAGTAGCTAAACAACCAAATGCCAAAGAATTCAAAAAAAATCAAATTAACTACAAGTCTAGGAAGAAGAAATTATTAGACCCTTCAAATTCATTCTACAATCCCTTAAGTATCTACCCAAAACAAATCAAGATGTATTAAAGAGGAAATGGCATGTTAGGAGGACCAAATTAATTAAGTTTCCAATTAATTGGGCCATGGAAGCATTAGATGGAAGCCAAGGGGTTGGAGTGCGATTTTTGAAAGTCATTTTCATGCAAAAGCCATGCAATCACGTAGAAGAAACTTTCTCTGCAACAAATTTCATTTCCAGCCGTGGCTTCTTTCCATTCTACCATGCAAACACAATCCAACAAACAAAAAAACTTGTAAGGAGATCAAACATTCTTCCCCCTCTTCGGAACGCAAAAATCCAGAAAACAAGAATATTCAAATGCTAAAACAAAATCCAGCAACTTTGACTTGTTCTTCCTATTTCATGCTGCAAAAACTGAAAACTAGCAAGGTAGACAACTAAACCAGTTTTGGTGAATTGCTGCATTACCGAGTTGCTCAAATGCACTCCTAGCACAATTAAAAATTCAGCCAATCGATCCAAGCTTCAACATTAAATCAAAGACAAGCGTAACTCAACAGGCCAACAACTCCAAATACAAATTCTGGCAGCCTCTCATGCGAAGAAAAATGAAAAAAAAACTTTCTTATAATCTGCTGCAAATTTGTAGCTTACTCTTTGTACAGACCATCCATGAGCTCAAATCAAAACATAATGAGGCAAATATCGCATGTTACCCACTAGTATACCCCAAGACATAAACCATTTAACATGCTCAAACAAGCAAAATATAGTTCGGTGACTGCTAAAAAAAACAAAGTGCAGCAGCAATTTCCAGCCGCAATCTTTCGCATTTTTATCATGCAAACAAATTCATCAACCCAGAAATTATTGACCCAATTTAAAACATGAAATTTTGGGTGCAAGATTAAGATGGCAAATCTGGTTTTGATCATCAACAAAGGAAGGAAATTCATTATCCATCAATAATAAAAGAAGCAAATCTGGCTTTGTGCACCTTCAGCCGCAGCTTTTCTTGCATTTCAACATACAAATGTGTTCACCATATATCAGAGTTTTAACTACCAATCACCAACTAAACTTGTAACTTCATTGTAGCATTGAAACAAGAAAATGGAGCTAATCATCAAAGGTAGAAAGAAAACTAAACAGCACAAGAATGAAACAGAAAAAAACGCAGCAAGCTTTCTGCAATTCGGCACTTTACAAAATCCAGCTTTCAAACACAATCAAATCCAAACACAAGGCTTTAAACTAGGCAGCAAACCATCATCCAAACAAATAGAAAAAAAAACTGAGCAAAATCCAGTGCAAATACAAATAAAATACGTTCAGCAAGTTGAAAAATCTGGAACATATAAAACTGATTTGGCAAGTTGAAATGCATTTTCCAGCAAGTACTTGGGCATGAATCCGAATTTACCTCGGTTAAATCATTGTGTTAAGTACCCAAAACTAACATGCAAGGCTACTTAATGAAATTACTATCATTTCTAGTTCAGATCAAGTTCGGACAGCAACTATAAACATCCACAAATCCAGAAATTCTGTTCGCCATCCTTGGATGAACTTGCATGTAGCCGTTCACTATTTCATTTTTTTTAGCCGGACCAATAAACTTCCTGCAAAGCTTAATCATCTAATTTTAATTAGTCAAACACCTAACCAAGTGAAAATCAACCACTTTCCAGCAAATTTCATGCTAAAATACCCATGCAATTTCCAAAACAACTTCAACGGCTAAACTGGAAAAATTGTTTCAGCAATCCATCAACTTCCATTAAAATTTCCAGCCATTCAACCGAAATTCAGGCCACGTAGTTCACATGCAACATCAAATAAGAAACTATCTATCAGGTTGAGTCCAAAATTAAGCTCAGATCATCACAGCTAGCAAATTAAAAACCGAAACTTCCAGCTCAAGCTCTCGGCAGCTTCACTTCCTTCTCAAACAGATTTTTCTATGATTTAACCTATCATCTAACCACACAATCCCACATGCATGCTTATAGTCAGCTTCATCAACCCATAAACAACT
>NW_020861778.1:0-111684 GCF_003713205.1 Coffea eugenioides
GGTCATGCAGTAGTTTATACTAACACAAGCATCTAGGGTCCCTGACAATATCACCAAGGGCAGAACACACCGGACGTGTTGTAATTCAAAGAATATATATGAATAATAGGAGCACTCAATTCAACATCACGGAATGCCATTACCATAGGCTTGCATATTTATCACATCTCCACCCCTTAAAAATGAACTAAACACATAAATCAAAGGGACTTTAATAGGGTTGTAACGGGGCTCAGGTGAAAGGTGGGTTAAGAGGGTATAGATAGGGGGTAAAGTGTCAAGAGAATGTCCGAAACTCACCAATAACCACAGTGCTTTACCGGAGGAGTTTCACTAACAAGGCAGTTTCCATTTGCTGTACACCCTGTACAAGTGCCCCAAATTTTTTTTTTACTACTCGCAAGGCGTGGGCACGCCTTGTAGTCCATAGTCCTCTGGTCACGAGGTCTCTTCATCAAATCTTCTTTTTTTTTTTTTTCGAGAGACAGTCCTATAAGGCGTGGGCACGCCCTGTAAGCCAAAGTCCTCTGGTCAGTGGCCTTTTTTCCAATTTTCCCTCCTTTACACAAAGATAGCATCATATAGCTCCTAATCTATCAGCACTTTCAACCCCAAATTCGTTTGCTTTGCGCAAATGATGGATTTCAGACATCCCTTGACAACACAGGGATGAACAAGAAAGTTTAAAGAGGTCTTGGGTTAACAAACACGGATATCAACCAGAAACGAAGGACAGAAGCTCAAGTTGGTTCACTATTGGGATATAAAATGAGGGCTTGATTTTTTAGATAGCTGAAGAGGGTTAAATCCTAAATGCCCTTATCATTTCAAATGCAATCAGTTCATCAAAATGCGGTCTTGACATGTACAAAATAGCAAGTTCTAGAATGTTCATACCATGTGCGATACCCACTCAATCAAACAAAATAGAGCAAACAAGAATAATATGCTCAAGTAAGGCTCAAAAGCTCCCCAAAAGTTACAAAAATGGGTAAATTCCAGCATACTCAACATTCAATGACATTGCCAAGGGAAACAAAATGCACAGCCAGCATATACGATCACATACCCACTCACTTTGATTATGTCATTCATCACAGCAACATGCCCCAACACAAACAAGCATAAAAATAACCAAAAAGACGACTAACTACAATATTTTTTTTTTAATTTTTTTCTTCGTGTTTTTTTGAAAGAGTAACAAGCAAAAA
Source organism: Coffea eugenioides (assembly GCF_003713205.1). Taxonomy (NCBI): domain Eukaryota; kingdom Viridiplantae; phylum Streptophyta; class Magnoliopsida; order Gentianales; family Rubiaceae; genus Coffea; species Coffea eugenioides. Next base: position 1,212 of record NW_020861778.1, read on the forward strand.
GAACTAAAGACAAAGAACTAATGGAAAAGTACTAATGGAAAAGAACTAATGGAAACCACTCCCCCCACACCTAAGACCTACATTGTCTGCAATGTAACCTGGAAAAATAATTTGCAAGGCTAGAGGTAGCGAGAACTTCCCTGACTACTGAAAAGGTGCGGCTGGAGCCTAAGGAGGCGGCGGATGCGGCGGCGGATGCGGCGGCTGGAAGCCAATATGAGCATAGAAAGCCGCTTGATTCTCTGCCTGAATGCGGGCGAAAACCTGGAGCGCCCTAAGACGACCATCTATCCTTGACAGTTGGGTGTTAAGCTCATGGACACTCTCTTGGAGATCCGGGTAGCGGGGGTCCCCAGCAGGAGGAGGATGAGAGGAGGACGGACCCCCCTGATCCGGATGGGATGGCGAGTTAGTGGAGGGTGCAGTTGTAGGCACCCGAGGCCGCGGCCCGCCCTCACCAGGAGGCGTAAACTGATAAACATCGCCCACTTTGAAAATAACCCCCATTCGCTCCAAGCTACGCAAATCCAGGGGTTCATTTTCTCGAGCTAGAGTGTAGTTGTGCTCCTTGTCAGATCAAGCACTCCCACTCGAATGGCCAAGTGAGTAATGAGTGATCCCAGTATCACCGGCTTATTACGCTTTTGCATGACCGTTTCCATCTGGGTGGCCACCCAACATCCAAAGTTAACCTGAACCTTGTTGAGCATGCACCAAAGAAAATAGAATTCCACTTTGGTAAGCATGCCGGAGGTATCCTTTCGCCCCGAGAAATTGTGAGCTAAGAACCTGTGGACAACCTTCAAGACCGGATCCTTCAGATGGGAAGCCTTCGACTGACTCGGATTGTAAACTTGACGATCCGTTGACCACTCCCTCCAAATGTCAATGTAGTCAGTAGAGAACGGTCGGGTGTAGTCACACGCACTGTTTATATATGCCCCAGAGGCAACGGTGGCCTCACTAGCAAACCCCAAAGTCAGGTTAAACTCATTAATGGACATACCAAACTGAGTACCTCCCAATCTGAAATTAATGACCTCCGGCTCATCCAAAGTGATGAATTCATTTCTGTTGAACTCGAATGTGGAGAAGAATTCACAACACAGCTCCTCAAACGTAGGGTAATTAATGGTTAGATATTTTTGCCAACCTATGGCTGAGAATAACTGTTCAACTTCCCGTGCAATTCGCAAATGGTCCAAGGTCGGGGCATGAAAGCACTTACAAGGAGTAAAAGGACGGTTTGCCAAGTTATTAAACCGCTTCACTTGTGCCTGTGTGAGATTAGTGACCGTTTCCCCCCTCCTCTAGGAGACATAGTGCTCTTATTCAGGCCCAGACGAGACCGAATGGTGGGTTGAACCGGGGCTCGCCTCTTGCGAGGTTGGGACCCAGACGACCACCAGAAACAGATAGGAGACCACCAGTCCACCGAAAATTACTAAGTATTCAGCAGCTCACAGCAAAAGGGGACACAATTACCCCACCAAACAACAACCAGACAACAAACACCAACCAATGCCCCACTGCTGTCAAGTAGCCGACAACAATAAAGAAGACCGAACCAACTTCCCCCAAATCAAGAAATCAGTCGCTAAAAGGCAACAATCAGTGAGCTACCGACCACGTGTACCAAAGAATAAATTCACTAGAGCCCACAGATTTCTCAAGTATATAATCACAGGGAAGCAGAAATAAGGTCTCTCCCTTCAGATAATCAAATAGCCCAACACAAAGCAAAATCCCAACAATAAAAACTCCAAGACATCAGTTGCCAGTTCAAAAAGAGAGAAACAGGAGTACCACTCTTATGCTCAGTGCTCCTTCTAACCGGAATTGGCCGAGCCAGTGCCGCACGGCGAGAGGACTGCGGACGTATGACTCGCGTGGCTGTGCGCAGAGCTGGCGGTCGCGCGCTGAGTGGGGCTAGCGAGGCGCGCTGCTGGGGTCGCGCGCGGGCTGGTGCTGGGCTGCGCAGCGGGTGGTTGCTGCCTGCGTCGCGCGCTGCTGGGGTTGGGCCTGAGTGTCGTGCGCGCGGTTGCGCGCTTGGCTAACGCGAGGGGAGGACTGGCGCGCGCGGATCTGCTCGCTGTGGGAGCTGGGCGCACGCTAAGGCTCGCGCGCGGTGAGAGGTGGGCAGCGTGCAGAATGCGCGCTGGAGGTCGCGCACTTGGCCAAGCGCGCCTGTTGCTGAGGAGGGCAGGGCCTACGCTGCGCAGGTAGCCAGATCCGGGCGGGGGCTTGCTGGGCGCGCGAGGCAGGGGCGCCGGTGGCGGCGGACAGCGATGGCAAGCGGCGGCGACGGCGGTGCGAGGTGGGCGGCGAAGGCTCGACCAAAACAAAGAGGAGAAGTCTGGAAACGTAGGCAATAAAAATTGGAAGAAGATTGTCCAAGACTAGTCAAAGAAGATAGAAAAGTGGGGGGAGTAGGGTCTTGGTCAAAGTTTTTTTTTTTTTTTTTTTAACTTTTCGCTATCGAGGGGTTGGAAGGCGGTGGGCACGCTTGGCGGGCATTTTTTCTGCCCACAATATGTAATGATGTTCAAACGATATTTTTTTTTTTTTTTTTCGCAAAGGCGTGGGCACGCCTTGGAACCCCTACTCTTCTGTCCAACACCACAAAAACCATCAAAACATTAAAATAAAACTGAAAAATCATAAAGTAAGGAAAAATGATCACAACTAATATTGTAATCCTTGGGTTGCCTCCCAAGCAGCGCCTTTCTTTAATGTCTTTGGCTAGACATAGCACCACTCTTTAGTCTGGATGTAATTGAATTTTCCTTGTAATTGGTGGCCCTCCTCCAGGATCCACATGGCCATTGAGTGCAACTTTTTTCCTAAATTTTCTCTCCATTTTTACCTCATGAATTGCTTTCATCCTATAGGACTTGTTCGCAGCAACCTTGAATTTACCCCTATAAGCAAACTTAGAAAATTCTTGCACAGAGGGATTAGTGGTATACATAGCAAACACAGAATGAGAGTTAACAGGATGTTTCATTGTATCAAAAATATTAAAGTGGACTATTTCTCCATCAAATTCCATCGTGAGAGTACCCTTACTAACATCAATTTTAGTCTGGGCAGTACTCTTAATCCATCTACTTGCACTAAAACATCCTCAACTATCCCATCCGGATAAGCACATGTACGATCAGCCAATTGAATTATTATCCCCGTTTCTTTTAAAGGTCCTAAATTTAGGGAATCATAGATTGATTTAGGCATCACATTAATAGAAGCTCCTAAATCTATCATGGCATTTTTGATACTAGAATGACCAATCTTACAGGGGATAGCAAACATACCTGGATCTCCGCATTTGGGTGGGAGTTTCCTTTGAAGTACAGCTGATACATTCTCTCCTACCATCACTCTTTCATCACCCCTTAGCTTTCTTTTGTTAACGCACAAGTCTTTCAAGAACTTTGCGTACTTGGGTACCTGCTTGATCGCGTCCAATAGGGGGATGTTTACTTGAACTTTGCGGAACACATCCAGGATTTCTTTTTCCTTCTCTGCCCTCTTTGTCTTTTCCAACATGCAAGGAAAAAGAGGTAAGTTAGATTTAATAGTGGGCGGAGAAGTGAATGTTACCTTAGGATCCTTGCGAATACGCCCTTCCTCTTCGATTTCCTTCTCTATCTCCTCTTCACTTTTGCTTTTTGAACTTTCCACTTTAGGCCCTTCCAGTTCCTTGCCACTCCTCAGCGTCATGGCACTTACATTCCTGGGATTTATCTCGGGTTGCGATGGCAGTTTCCCATAAACGTGGGACTCCAAGCGGTTGATGGCAATTGCCAGTTGGCTTATTCGAATGTCTTGGTCCTTCTTGTCAGCTTTGGTGTCCTGCTGGAGCTGCGCGGTATTCGCGGCTAAGGATCTGATCTCCTGTTGAAGCTGGGTAGTAGTCGTGGCCAGGTTGGTAGTAGTCGTGGCCAGGTTTTTGACTAGGTCCTCCAGAGAACTTCCTGAGTTGGAGGACGAAGGTTGCGATTTTGGTTGCCATGGCTGGTGGAATCCTGGTGGACGATTTGGAAATGCATTTTGTTGCCTGTTCCCATAACTGAGATTGGGATGGTCCCTCCAACCCGGATTGTACGTATTGGAGTATGGGTCGTACTGCCTGCGGGGCGCAGGCACGCCTCCGACCATGTTTACCTGTTCCGCCCCGTCCTCTTGCAAAATGGGGCACGAGTCTGTGCAATGGTCCATGCTAGTGCATATTCCACACATCTTCGCTCGGGGTGCGTCTCTCATGGCTAATTGCCTAACAACTGACGTCAATTCTGACAGTTGCTGCTGTAAGGATGAAGTCTCTACCTCGTTGACTCTACGGGGAGGGTTGCTCTCACGGGAGCCAAATTGCTGGGAGTTCTCTGCCATGGCTTCGATGAGCTCCCACGCTTCCCTTGGTGTCTTGTTTGCCAGTGCTCCCACACTTGCAGCGTCGATGATACTCCTATCGGTTGATTGGAGCCCTTCGTAGAAGTATTGGATTAACAGTTGCTCACTAATTTGATGCTGCGGGCATCTAGTGCACAACTTGTTAAACCTTTCCCAGTATTCGTACAAGGACTCACCGGGGTATTGTTTAATGCCGCAGATCTCCTTCCTCAAACTCGCAGCCCGGGATGCAGGGAAGAATTTTTCCAAGAATTTCTTTTTCAGCTGCGCCCACGTGGTAATACTACCTGCTGGTAGGTAGTACAGCCAATCTTTAGCTGCATCTTTGAGAGAGAACGGGAAGGTTCTCAGTCTAATTTGCTCTTCAGTGATCCCAAGAGGTTTCATACTAGAGCAGACCACCTCGAACTCCTTTACGTGCTTGTGGGGTTCTTCGCCAGAGAGACCATGGAAAGAGGGTAAGAGTTGAATCAATCCCGACTTCAGTTCAAAAGCAGTATTCTCAGCCAAAGCGGGGAATGTGATGCATAAGGGCTGGTGAGTCAGCTCCGGAGCAGCCAGTTCCCTCAATGTTTGGGTGTTGGCCATGCTTTCTTCGTTTTCCACTGACTTGTTTGCAATAAATAAATGCCCTTCTCTTCGCCTCTTGGTCTCTTGCCTCCGCCTACGCGCTGCTTTCTCAACCTCAGGATCGTATACTAATTCACCTGTGCGAGAAGAACGGGGCATAAACTAGCAAAAATACCAAGAAGAATAAAATAAAATAAAAACTGAATTTAAAAAGAAACAAATAATCCAAACGCCAACTCCCCGGCAACGGCGCCAAAAATTGACAGGTGCCGAACCTGTGCAATAATAATTACTAAAAAGTCCTAATTACCACCTCAATTAAATAATTATAGAACAAATCCAAGTACTGGAGCAGGGACCCTAGGTGTGCAATGGGTTACTTGATTCACCCTGTTCCCGAAGAGTTTGCTTGATCCGATATACCGGATTTGTCTATAAAAATACTAATTTTGCGTACAATGGCAAGTAGGGTCGATTCCACAGGGAGCAGGTAGGACATTATTTCTTTCCAAATTAGTAGAACGAAATTGGGGGATTTTCAATGGGAGGCAAATAAAAATAAAATAAAATAAAACCAACAAAATTCAAAACTAACTCACAAAGCACAATTCACTGAAAATAGCAATTAACAAAAGTTCTACCCAAAGGATCAACTGCGCAGGCACGGTCCAATTAAATGATCATCGATGCAAAGATATTTCATCCATTTATCACTAGGTTGGTTATAGTTATCAATAAGCTCTGACAACCAGTTCTTCCTTACCTTTTCGACAGTCAAAGTACGACCATTGACTGCTTTGATAGGGTATAATTTGTTAGTAAATTTATTATTGATTTCCCCTTCTATCCCTGACAAATATTGTGTTAATTGCTGATATTTACTCATATTTGGTATTTGGAATCAATTTCAGGAGTGAAGCAGAAAATTACCAAAAAGGAGGGACTTGTATGGAAAAATGCAGACTTCTAAGGGCTTCAACCTTTAGGTCCTTGAGTTGGTGGGGACCACAAGCTAGTGCAAGGCATTTAGTCATTTGGACTTTTCAAAGAAAGCAACGTAGAGAGACTTGGAACAACAAGTACTTGGGAGGCTTTGTCCACATGTGCGGGGACCACGGATAAGAAGCATGAGTCATCTGGACTCTAGGAAAAGAAACGTACAAGACTTTGAATTTGGTGTGGGGACCACTAGAGATAGCATTAGACTTCCTTTTGGCTTTAAAAAGGGAGACAAACGTGCAGAGAACTTTTATCAATCAATAGTTTTAGTTTAGAGCTTTTTAGCATAGTTTAGTTTTCTTTTCTTTCTTGGTTTTTTTGATGGCCTGGACCTCAGTGGAATTACTTGAAGATTTTCTCATGAGGCGTGGCTAAGTTTGTCTAGTCAAGAACAACGGAGGATTTGGTTCTACTAAATTTGTGAGATCGAATTAGTTTTTATTTATTCCCATTATTCACTGGTATTTGTCTATCTTCTGCTTTATGTTCATATGGTTGTTTTATTATTCGATTATCCAGGGCCCGGATTCTAGATTAATTCAATAACCTGAAGCCAATTAGGGTAGTTAAATCCGTAATTGTTTAATTATTCTAAACTGGTGGCAACTGGCATGATTGGGTTTGTGTCAGGGAGATAGGCAGGCTAACTTAAAGAGACCCTCGTAGCGTGTTGATTGGTTAGAATTAGGCTCTTCTAATTATTCGTGCAATTAGGGAATTGAACTTCTATGGTCGTACCTAGGGTTATTTCCTGATTAGAGAAATAGTCAACGGTCGTACCTTGGCTATCGACAAATTGAGGAAGAGTTGGTTGTTTATCGCGTGTATGACAACTATAACTAATTTATCAGATAGTAACTGGAATAATCCTTGCATCTGTGATCGAATTAAGTGAACCATCTCCGAAGTTGTCTGTTGGCTAGAGTTCGTCCATTATTATTTTTATTGTGATAATTAGTTATTTGAGTTGTAGTTATTTTATTTTAATTAATTCCAAGTAATTTAGTTACTATCATTTTCAAAACCCCCCATATCTGGAACTTGAGAAGAAATTAAATTATCCCCAGTCCCTGTGGATTCGACCCTGCTTACCGCTATATACAGAATTTGCATTTTATTTAAGCAGGTATTTATTATTGCACAGGTTTGACGCCTGCCAATTTTTGACGCCGTTGCCGGGGACTGGTGCCAGATTAATTTGTTTCTTTTTGAGTTCATCTTGTTTTTATTTTTATTTTTTTTTCTCTTATTTTTTTTTTATTATTATATAGTTTATGGCTTCTAACACTCCGTATTTTGGTGATATACTGGATTTTGTTTTCGGGGAAGGCAATGAGACTAATTGTTTTTCTAAGTTTGCATATTTAGAGGCAATAAACTCTATTAAAAAAAGAATGGCTGCTGCAACCTGTGAAATTTGTTATGCCAGGGATCATTCAACCGGTATGTGCCCCGAATATCAAGATGATCTGAGTGTCCCATTCAATAATTATGGAGATTTTTCACCCTGGTCTCAAACGTGGTATAACCCTAATCCAAACGGGTATGATCAAGGATGGTGGGATAACTCCAGTTATAATTATACAACAGGGCCACTAGATTTTCAACAGCTAGAGTCTCAAGAACCGTCATCCATGTCAGGTATGTCTCTTGAAGAAATGGTTGAATTAATAGCTACTAACACATATAAAATTCAACAGGAGGTACATCAAATTCAACAGGAGACACAAAAGATGAGTGAAGAGATGAAAAAAGCAAGGCTTGAATGGGCATTTGAAACGAGCAAATTGATTTCTCCAGTTTATGAAGAATTGTCCTCACCGACTATTATCGACCATGAGGAAGATGAGAGTGCAATTATTCTGACAAATGACATGGTACTGCAAGAGTCTCGAGAAGAAGAATCTAAAGATGTAGTTGAAAAGAAAGTTGAAGAGCAAGAATTGAGACCCCAACATCAAATGGTTCAAGTGAATGAATCCAGTGAACTATCTCCAAATGCGGTGACATCTCCTCCATTCCTTGATCAATATTTTCCTGACTCTTATTCTTTAATTCCTGTTAGTGAGATTGATTTTATTATACCAGACGATTTTGAATTTCATGCCAGGAATAAATTAAGAGTCATGATGGCAAAATATCTCGAACCAATAAGTGCTCTTGATGGAGGAGTGAGTGAAGATTTAAGATCATCACTTGTTTGTTTGGTGCCATTTACTAGTCCATGGAAGCCCGTAGCTCGTGTGCCCAAGAATTACTCTATTTACGAGGGCTATCAGGATTACATTGAAGATGAAGCATTGAAGCGAGCCACAAGATTTTATCCTCCGTGAACAAGCATAGCATGTCTAGCCAAAGACATTAAAGAAAGGCGCTACTTGGGAGGCAACCCAAGACTATTTTTTTCAGTTTTCATGCATTTTTGAAGTTTTAGTTAAGTATTGTGTCAATTGATGGTTTGATGTTTGGTGGCAGGAGATCAGTGGTTAGGCGTGCCCACGCCTGGTGGTCACGCCTGAGGAAAAGAAATTTTCGCTCAGGTTCTGCGAACTCCATAGCAGTTAGACGTGCCCACGCCAGGTGGTCACGCCTGAGGAAAAAAAATTTTCGTTCAGGATCTGCGAACTCCATAGCAGTTAGACGTGCCCACGCCTAGGACAGGAGTTCTTCGTTTACAAAAAAAAAAAAAAAAAATTAAATTTAAAAAAAAAAGTAAAAAATTTTAAAAAAAAAAAAAAAATTTTTTTGTTTCACCGTAGCTTAGATTTTCAAAGTATATATAAAAAAAAAAAACAATTTCTCTTTCTTTTTCTTTTTCTTTCTTTTTCTTTCTTTCTTTCTTCTTTTTCTTTCTTTTTTCTTTCTTCCTTCTCCCCTGCTCTCTCTCTGTTGTCCGAATCCCTTTTGCACCGCCCACGGCGCCGCCCACCTCACTCACGCCGCCCCGCATCCTCGCGCTCGCGCCAGCGCCAGACCACCACCATCCACTTCGCCCCTCTCACCAGCTCCCTGACTGCCATCTCCCTCGCGCGCAGCTCCTGAGCTCGCGCAGCCTCCAGCACTCAGACGCCGCAAGTCCCCTCCGCTGCCAGCGCGCGACTTCCCTCTCTCTCTGCGCAGCCAGCGCGCGGAAGCTCCAGCACCAGCAGCCAGGCTGCGCGCCGCCGTGCGCGCGGGCCGCCAGCCGCAGCAGCAGCCGGGCGCCCTTTTGCGTTTCAGCCACTCGCGTGAGGTCCACGCACGTCGCCTCTGCCCCTCCACTGTACCTGTTGTTGTGGCCGAAACACCTCCGGTGATCTCTTTCTTTAATTTACTGTCACTAATTAGCTGAGGCCAGATTATTAGTTCTAATTAGCTGAGGACAGATTTTTAAATTGTTAGCTGAGGCCAGACATTTTTGTGGTTGATTTGAGTGCTGTGATATCATCTGTGGTTGGTTGACGACTATTTGTCCAATTTTGGGGTGGAATCTGAAGTAATTTGGGAAAATTTCATTGTTTCCATGTTTAATTAGTTTTTGAGTGAAGTTTTTATGTGTTTATCTACTTAATTGATTTTTGGGCTGTTTAGTTTCTATTTGTTCAATTGTTGGTGTTTGGAGCTGTGTTCGGAGACCCCTATTGCACCCTTAGTTGAGTAATTTTCTGGGTTGGTTTGTTGAATTAGTATTGCCATTGGTTGACTCTAAGTACCTTGTTTGGGGAGTATTCGGTTTTGTGATTTCAATTGCTAAGCTCATTGGAGCACTTGCCGAGATTTTGAGTTGCATGATTTCTGCATTGACTAACATTCGGACCACCACTGCTTATTGTTTGTAATAGCTGCTTTGTTGAGACTTTCGCCTAGTCCTTAGGTGCCTGAAGTTTCCATTTTCTTGATTGGGGTGGCCGTTTATGTTGCTTCATTATCTGTGGGATGCACCAGTGGTACTGGTTGGGGTATTATAACTACATTTGTTGCCACTTGGTTCTAGTTGGTGGGCTACTTGATCGAAAACTGCCAAACATTTTGATTTAGTTGTAGTCCAAAATTTGAACTACTATTGCTGGTTTTGACGGTTTCTTGGCTCATTTGCTAATTTCGGTTGGTTGAGTTGTGTAATTTCTTATCCAATTGGAACCATTTGGACAGATTTTGGGTGGGCAATTTTTGTCGCTCTCTGTTGATCTTTGGGAGGCATTTCTGACCGTATTCTACGTATTCAAATTGGTTGAATTCACTGCTTTGTCGAGGTTATTTTTGGTATCACTTGAGTTCTACTTTGCTGATTTCTGTCTTGCGTCCCTTGAAGTGCCTTTGGTTGGGTATTTTCTTCATTTGTTTGTTGAATTGGAAGGCTACTGTGCCACTTCCATTGCGTATTGCTGTTGGTGGCGTCTAATTGACTTGTTGGAGTATTTTACCTATTGATTTCAAATGCTAAATCTTTAGGGCATTTGTTGGGATTTTGGGTGGCTATGAGTCCATTTGCTGAAATTCGTTGCTTTGTTTAATCAGTCGCATTGCTCCTAGTTTGCTTGAGTGAAATTGGTTGGACGTCCTTTGCCTGTGGAGTTTAACTGTTACATTGTTTGGAGTGGTTTTCTGGTACTGATTGACTTGTTGGGTTTAAATTGCTCAGGGCTTTAAATTGCTAATTTGGTGAGCCATTTATTATGCACTACCCTTTTGAATTGGGAGATACCTGTGCTTATTGGGTTGATTGTTGACTTCATTAGAGGATATGGATTTCTACTGATCTGCATTTACTTGTTCCTCTATATGTTGGCAATTTTGTTTCTATTGATTGGGTTACTTGTTAGCGGCAATAGTGAGATCAAGGTTCCCCGCCTCACTCACTGCTGTGGCCCCGCCATGGTCCCCGTGATTTCAGGGAAGTACCGTTGCTCTTTTGCTTACTATTATTGTTTATTTATCACATTGAGGGCAATGTATGAATTAGGTGTGGGGGGATCAGTTGGGGTGCTAGTATTTTTGTTTTTAGTTTCTAGAGGTTTTTCCTTTGTTTTAGTTTGATATTTATCTCCTTTTTCGTTTGTTTTCTTTTCTTTTCTTTTTCTAGTGGTCAGTCTTCATATGAATACCAAGTTTGATACTGGATTGTTGTCTCTAATTCTGCTATTGCCAAGTGTTATTAATAAAAGGGTATCAAGTTGATGTGGTTGAGTTCAGGAACATCTCTTTGGTGTATGTCAATGATTGCTTAACTTTTCCAATTTTTGGTTAACTTCTCTAGGCATAGGGAATGATTGTGGGCATTTTTCATGTGAATTGGTCCAATTATTAATTTTAGTTCTCCATGTTTGGAAATTTGAGGCTGGCTGCTGTTATCTTTGTGATATTTTCTAGTTATTGTGGTATGTTATCGTAAATAAGAGGTGACTGTACTCCACTAGTTGTTACTACTGAGTAACCGGGGATCTTCACCTAAAGTGTCGATTCTCGCGTCAAAAGGTAGTAGTTACTATGAGTGCGTGGTCCCGTAGCAATTAGAGCTGAGTAACCGGGCTCCTCCATCTATCAAATGTTGGAGTTCGCGTCAAAAGGCTCTAAGGGCTATAGACTAAGTCTTTTGTTATTCAAAAAAAAAAAGGAAAAAATAAAATAAAGATTGGGTTAGTATGTGAATAAGTCAGCTTGCCAGTTTGTGATTTTAATGTCGAGATTTTGGTTAATAGTTGGACCATTTGCTGATAAATGTGAGCAACCATTCCTTTTTCTTAGATTAGTTTGCTTTAAATTGGAAAACTTGGTGGTTGGGAAGCTAACCGGAGTGATTTTTCTTGGATCTTAACTGTGATGCTTGATATATGTTTTTCTGGGTATCTTGGCAATATGATAGTTAGAGCAATAGCCATTATCAAATTTTGGTGTTCAATTGCTGTTCTTATGCTTGAGGGCAAGCATGATTTAGGTGTGGGGGGAATTGATAGGGTATAATTTGTTAGTAAATTTATTATTGATTTCCCCTTCTATCCCTGACAAATATTGTGTTAATTGCTGATATTTACTCATATTTGGTATTTGGAATCAATTTCAGGAGTGAAGCAGAAAATTACCAAAAAGGAGGGACTTGTATGGAAAAATGCAGACTTCTAAGGGCTTCAACCTTTAGGTCCTTGAGTTGGTGGGGACCACAAGCTAGTGCAAGGCATTTAGTCATTTGGACTTTTCAAAGAAAGCAACGTAGAGAGACTTGGAACAACAAGTACTTGGGAGGCTTTGTCCACATGTGCGGGGACCACGGATAAGAAGCATGAGTCATCTGGACTCTAGGAAAAGAAACGTACAAGACTTTGAATTTGGTGTGGGGACCACTAGAGATAGCATTAGACTTCCTTTTGGCTTTAAAAAGGGAGACAAACGTGCAGAGAACTTTTATCAATCAATAGTTTTAGTTTAGAGCTTTTTAGCATAGTTTAGTTTTCTTTTCTTTCTTGGTTTTTTTGATGGCCTGGACCTCAGTGGAATTACTTGAAGATTTTCTCATGAGGCGTGGCTAAGTTTGTCTAGTCAAGAACAACGGAGGATTTGGTTCTACTAAATTTGTGAGATCGAATTAGTTTTTATTTATTCCCATTATTCACTGGTATTTGTCTATCTTCTGCTTTATGTTCATATGGTTGTTTTATTATTCGATTATCCAGGGCCCGGATTCTAGATTAATTCAATAACCTGAAGCCAATTAGGGTAGTTAAATCCGTAATTGTTTAATTATTCTAAACTGGTGGCAACTGGCATGATTGGGTTTGTGTCAGGGAGATAGGCAGGCTAACTTAAAGAGACCCTCGTAGCGTGTTGATTGGTTAGAATTAGGCTCTTCTAATTATTCGTGCAATTAGGGAATTGAACTTCTATGGTCGTACCTAGGGTTATTTCCTGATTAGAGAAATAGTCAACGGTCGTACCTTGGCTATCGACAAATTGAGGAAGAGTTGGTTGTTTATCGCGTGTATGACAACTATAACTAATTTATCAGATAGTAACTGGAATAATCCTTGCATCTGTGATCGAATTAAGTGAACCATCTCCGAAGTTGTCTGTTGGCTAGAGTTCGTCCATTATTATTTTTATTGTGATAATTAGTTATTTGAGTTGTAGTTATTTTATTTTAATTAATTCCAAGTAATTTAGTTACTATCATTTTCAAAACACCCCATATCTGGAACTTGAGAAGAAATTAAATTATCCCCAGTCCCTGTGGATTCGACCCTGCTTACCGCTATATACAGAATTTGTATTTTATTTAAGCAGGTATTTATTATTGCACAGGTTTGACGCCTGCCATGCTTCCCTAACCAGATAACAACCCTAGGTACGACCGTAGGAATTTAATTACCCAGTTGCATTAAAGCTAGAAGAACCCAACCCTAACCAATAAACGCGCTAAGAGGGTTTATTTAAGCTAGATCCTGCGTTTCCCCATCATAAAACCAATTATGGTGGTTGCCACGGGGTGTCAATTAAATGAATAATTACGGATTCTATTTAATTAACGTGGCAGTAGGCTATTAAATTAAATCAAATACCCGGCCGTTGATATTCAATTAATCAAATACCCATGAACAATTAATTCAGGAAACGCACGAATAGCAACAAAATTGGAGGAAATAATGAAAGCTTGACTAGATATCACAGATATTATGGACCGCGCCCTTGCGTCAACCTTTTGGGTAGAGGGGGAAATTAGCCGCTTCTCATCGTTTCAATCCCGCGTGATTTAATTGAATTCATTCAATTATTTGCCAAGGAATTGGGAAAGGGAAATTAACTGCAATAACAACCGAAAAGGCCCTGCCTTCGTCCCTGCTTCGGAGTCCCAATTACAAAGCCAAAGCTACGAATGAATTGTCCAGCGGAAAAGTTGAAAGTCAGAAGAGGATAGCGACGTCTAGTGCCTGGGAAAGAGAAAACTAAAGCTACTGTTTTTGATTCAATGTCAATCTAGCTATCTAATTTGCTGCCGAAGAAAAAACCAAAAAGAAACGACGGAAAGCGTCTGACAAAAAGTAGAAAAGGAGAATTAAAGCTAAGGTCTTGATGCTGTGTGAATCCTACTTCTTCCCTTCTTTATAGCCGCCGCACCAGAGAAAAATCAAGGCCAGAGACGTCTGGAGCAATTCAAAAAGCTATCCCCTTTGGAGTTTTGATCCCCCGCTTCGGGTTCACGTGGACTACGGTCCGTCTTTCGGTTTCGTCCACCTTCCAAGGCGTGGCCACGCCCTGGGACGACAAGTCTTCTGGAAATTTTCCCCGCGAGATCATTTTTAATGCCGATCACCTATAATTCATACCAATGTGAAATACGAGTTAGACCTCAGTACTTAGCACAGTAAATAGCCAAAATTAGGCCGAAATAACACTGTAAAATGTGCCAAATAACTGTTCTATCATGTCTTAATCTATCCAACAAGTATTAGGATAACTTTAATTAAGAAACTAGAATTCTTTTGAGACCAAAGACTTGGACTTATATCCAATTTGGCACCAGCCGGTAATACCTTTCAAATACTCTTCAACCCAATTTTTCTTTTCTTTCCTCTGGTTTTTCTTAAGACAGACAGAATATTACATAGGATCTTGAAGGCCCATTTAACTGGTTGGAACATGAGCCATATAACTTTGAGCTTCTTCTCAGACTTTCAAACCATTCTTTTTCTCCCTCCTCCTTATGACGAGTTTCATTCGACCGAAAAATATACATACATACATACATACCTACCTACCTACCTACATACATATATATATATATATATATATGGACATGCACACACATTCCAAAATATCAAGACTAATGATATTTTTTATATAGTAATGATAATGATAATACTAATCTTAGTTTGTTACATTAAGCATTCTAAAGTTGATCATGATCATCGTTATTTGTAGGGCATTAAAAATTAGAGTTTAGTGTGGTGCCTAATCAGCCTAATCAATGAAATGGTGATGCAAGCTTACTTCACTGAGTAGGTTGAAATGCACCTAATCAAAGAATTTTCCATGTGTACATACTCATAGTACGTGCCAAAAAATAAAAAAGTTAACAAGCTTGTGGGTTTTGTACATGTATTCGTAACATGTAGAAACGTGTGACTTAATTTGTCCAGATTCATGATTCTTGACGAGTTCCTTGGAATATGGCCTTTCAAAAAAAATCCGTCAAATATGGATGTGTAGAACTTTGTTCTTGATCTATGCCTGTCGTGCCTACATGACACAACAGGCCAAGGAATTTTTCTAAAAAAAATAAACAAAGGATCATTGCATAATGTGAAATCTATGCTCGTAGTGAATCAACTACTTATAACTAATTCATACCTACTCCGTGGTTAGATATAAATTCATTATTTCTATGAAATTGTATGAAATAAATCACTAAAACCATAAAAGTGCACATCTACTCTAGTGAATGTACTCCCTAGGTATAGTATTTCTTTGTACCAGTGATAAATTTCGATTTTCATTGCAAATCTAATATATTAAGATTATCATAATTAATGACCAGTAAATCATGATTAGAAGAACAAAAGTGCTAAATAATTTACTCAAGATAATAGCATCAAATAACCAAAAAAATTAACACAATACAATTATAGAAAATTCAATCGAAACCCAAAGTATAAACTTGAGAAAGACATAATAAACATAAAATTCAAAACTTATTTATTAACCAAACATAAGAATCCAATACAAATGATAAAGAATTGGAGAAGAGAAAACCCTTGTGGCATAAGTTTCATGCCCTCCTTCTTGATCTTCATCTTCATCCTAATCTAGCTAATGTACAAGAGTTAATGACGCACAATACTACCTAAACTATACCATACTAACCTAAAAGTAAGAAAATATAAGAGCTACATTTTTGTAGTGTGCTCTTGTACTCTCCAAACTCCCCCAAAATGAAAGATACAAGTTCTATTTATAGAGAAATCTATAAGTTCCTTCACTTGTATCTTCAATATGAACAAAGCTTCCAATATGTCAATATTTTGCGCTTCAAAGCTAAAACACATCATTATAGAAGAAATAATATCAAGAATTATTGCTAGAATCTCCATTTTATAGCTATAAATCTTCTATAAAATGTCTCTCAAAAGGTGTGAAATAATGAAGTTGAAATCAAGTTGCGCAAGTTGTAGCCGCAACATTGACCTGAATCCCTCTAGCAATCCTTCCAAAATTGTGGCCGAACTCTTGGAGGGATTGGTCTCTGTTTTGCCAAAACTATCTACCTTGAATCCCTCCGAAAATCCCTGCATGAATTCTTGGATGGATTTGGTCCAATTTTCTTTTTCGACAAGTTTCTTTATACCCTTGAAACTTGTCAACTTTGTGAATTTTAGAACTTTAATCAACATAATGCAAGCATTTTTTTTGTCCAAATTGAAATCAATTACCAGCTCATACAAAATCAACCAAAAACATACGAATAAAAGGGATAAAAAAAATCTCATTTAAGCACTAAGTAGCATTTAGAACTAATTCAAGCCAAAATAGATCATTTTCTTCTTATTATAAAATATTGAAAAAAAAGTGACTAAAAGTAACATAAAATGTTATTCAAATATAGCACAAAATAGTCACTTATCAAAAGGGCAAAGGAAAAAGGACTAAGGAAACTATATGTGTTTAATGTTAAAAAAATATGTTACTTCATTTCTTATTTACATGTGCTCATTTATATGCATCTTTTGCAGGCTCATGAACCTGAAATACCACTGGAGAGTGATTGCAAGGACTCTAATGCAGCTTCCATAGATGTTGCTGAAGAAGTTGAAGTCTAAAGGAAATTATAAATCTTTGACATATGTTTGTGACCTTATATAACTCACTACAATTATGTATATTTTTGGTGGCTTTTAACTAATATCGAATGTAGACTTTGTTTTGGTGGCATATAGACTTGTATTCTGATAACCGGAATTATATGCATTGCTAAATTATATACTACTTTAGTGATAACTGAATTATATACTAAATTTGGTGGCTGATGCAGTGATTGTTGTTGAATTTTTCAATTTAGGGATATTGTTTGTTTGGTTGCTGTTTGGGAATGCTCATATTGCAGGGTAAACATTGCCAAATTTCTTAAAATAAATGTTGTCACATTAAAACTTTTTTTAATGATTTTAATGCATGCTGGAATATAAGCTTCTTTTTTTTGCCTCCTCTGTCTACGAGAGAATTTTGTATTATTCGTGATTCAACTCAAAAAGGACTAAATTGACTAAACATGTATAGTTAAGGGATTAAATTAGCCCCAATTAAAGTTTAGAGACTATTGTAGCTTCTGATAAATAGTTTAGGGACTATTTTGGCCGTTTGCTCAAAATTTTCTGCTGTAGAAGACGTATCTTGTAAGTGTTATTTGACTGCATTTAAATTCAGAGTAGTTCTGAACTCATACCCATATGTTTTGCCGAAATCTACAACCGGATGACAACCCAAGTGCCCAAGCGACAAGGCAATTAGACCAACCATTAATTCATCAATATTTCTTGATAGAAGACTCTTAAATGATATAGATTATGGCTTAAATATCTCTTCCAGCCCAGTTAGTCCAATTTGGATTATGTATTGTATTGTGTAGTTATTGCACATGCATCTTATTCGCTGTACATTACTGTTTTTATCCCCTCTCTCTCTTCTCCGGCAATGGCATTCCTCATGTTGTCCAGCACCAATTGTCTATCTATATCTCTCACGAATATGAACATGAGGATTATCAAATAATCACATTCACAGCAAAATAGAAGGAACTTTGAACTATCAATAGTGTCGTGAGTTTTTTCAACAAATTGTGACAATGTTGTCACTGGAATATGGCTTCCATTATTTGTTCAAAAGGCATTAAAGATGATTATTATTCCTCCAACTAGTAGGTGGATTTCAAATCCAAACCTCCTAAATTATCCAAACCACAATAGGGGCTTTCAGTAGGGATTTGATATCGGCCATGTTTGATAACTCAATTCAATACTTAAATTTAATTGATTCAGATCTTAATATATTCAGACGCGTTTAATAATAAAAAAATAGAACATCTAAATTAATTGACACTGAATTTTTTAAACAAAACTCACTCCCAAAAAACAAAAAAGTAACAAGCTATTCACTTATTACTTAATATAATATACATTTAATGTATCAGATTTAGTATTTAATAATTCAATAACTTAATTTAATGTATCAGGGAATTTTTTGGTATTTTACCCTTATTTCTTTGTAACAATTCATTATCATCAATTGAAATGTCATTGCAAAGTAGTCGGTTTTTTCATTTTCATTTATCTTTAATTTTTCTTATAATCTTGTTTGAAAACAATGCAACATAAAGCGCAAACAACATGGACTCCATTTTTCCTATTAATCTTAAAAATTGCATGTTTAACATGGAGACATTTAATTTTATTATTGGTGCTTTTTGTTTTGTGGTCTTAGATGAAGTAGTTAAAACAGAATCAACTTGGTGTTTATAAGTGAACTACATGAAAAGTTTTTGTTGTTTGCTTCGATTTTGATGAGATGAAATGTTGTCTCCATTAAAACTAAATTGTTTATTGTTTGTTGGTTGTATAAACATTTTAAGTGCTCTCTTTTATGTCGTGCTTATACCTGGCAATTGGACGGGTTGGGTGGATTTGGACGGATTAATATTGGGTTTTCATTTAAATGGGTTACACTCAACTCGCCCAACTTTAGATTGGGTTAATTTTGGGTTGGGTCATATTGGGTCATCTCAAACCCATGATCCAAATATAATCCAATATATTAATTAATAGATTTTGATACATAAATTCTCTCAAATATAATTTCACGTACAAAAAAAATTTTTTAAGTGGATGCCCAACACAAATACCCAAATCGCCCAAAAAAAGATTTTATGCTAACATTTTCACAAAGAAAGTATGGTAATTTTGGATTTATGTAGTTTTTACATATTGAGAATACGGTTTATAAAAACAAAAATCTTTAGCATGAATGAGTTATGTGGTAGTTATTAAGCACCGAGGGCACGAGTAGTTGTAAGTTAACATTAACATCTCAAAATTAATTTCGAATTTAATAATGTTCAAATTCTTCACACTACACATTTTGATGACGATAATATAAATGAAAAAAAGTCACATTCGAACTCACATTGTCACGATGAATCTGGCAATTATTCTAACACATCTGGCCTTTTCCATATCTATGGTAATACCCTATTAAGTATGTAACCAAGGAATTAAAAATAGGCCAAGTAAAAAAATTTTAACTTGCTTGGCGAATTATGTTATAATCACAAAAGATGTTTATAGCAAAAAATAATAATAAAAAAAGTCTACAGTTGATGCTTTTGAGTAACTATTCACCCTTTTAAGATTGTGTTGATTATTCACTTGATTCAATTAGCATAAGTTGGGTAACGGATGCCCAATACAAATACCCAAACCGCCCAAAATATATGTGGATTTTTATTACCCAACCCAAAATTGATCCAATACCCAACTTACCCAATCCAACCTCTCAAATTAGTGGGTGGGTTGGGTGGGTTGTTGGATTTTGGGCATAATTGCCAGGTCTAGTCGTGCTAGTTGTTCAACTTTTCAGTTTTTTTTTTTTTTTGAATAATAATTTGAATTGGATAAAGTGAGGTGCAATATTTTATTGAATTTGAACCATTTGCATTTTCAGTTGTTTAGTTGGGTGTTTTTCTTTTTAATTTTATTTTGTATTAAAAAAGAAAAAGTACATAATTGTTCAATTGACTCGTGATCTTTGTATCAAGATATACAAATGAATTATGGACTCTTTTTCTCGTTATATATTTCTCCAATTTTCACCGGAGCATTTATTTTTCAAATATTGATTTTTACAGTCTCAAATTGTGGCTAGTGAAAATTTTTATCATTGCTCTGAGTAAGAAAGTTGACATATAATAATTGGAGATGGAATGCATGAGTTGATAAATTGTTTTAAATGAAGAGTTTTCAGTTTTAATTATCAACATTATTGAGATGCAATCAATTGAAACGTTCTATTTTTCTAATTAGTACCACAATTGAAACGAGTACATTGTATACCTGACAACAACAACAGTTTACTTGAAAAAATTTGAGCCAAATGTATGCTCCAAAAATTTTAAAAATATATATTTTTTTTTATGCTGCTGTTTTTCAGAGTTAAAATGCCCCTCTAAAGCCTTAATTACTGATTGATCGTAAACAAATCTACCTATAGAACAAAGTTATAGTACACCAAATTGATCTCACAAAACTGTCAAGCCTCCTTTAGGGCAAAACACAAAGGCAATTGCCCTGCAACTACAATACAGATTCCATCTTTGTTGACAAACTACTCTTCCCAATAACAAGCTTATACCTGCAGGTTCCATACAGGTAAAGCTGTTGTGTAAGAACTGAAGAAAAGAAGCCTATTTAAAATCACAACAAAAACAATTGTACAGTTTAATCACTTTTTATCTTCATGACCCTTTGAGCACTTAGTGTCTGCCTTCACCTGAGATTTTCCTAGCTTAAGATACTAGCTGAACAAATTTATCATGTACTAAGTCAGGACTTATCAGCATTAAGGGCCTCAAGTTGCTTTCTTAGTTCATCCAAGTCGTCCAGCGGGTTGCTTCCCTCCCCAGGAACAGGCAGATTTGAAAATCCATCTGCACTTGGCAACTCATGCGTAAGGCCATCCGGAAGAATGCCTGAAAGAAAGAGATTTAGGATCTTGTCAACCTCTGCTGGCCTTTGAATAACAATAATAGCAGAAAAAAAAATAAACCAAAGAAATCGGATTAGTTAATATCAAGCCCTTCATCTTCTTAGCACAAGCTCAAGATACTGGGAGGACATTTTTTAAGTGCAAAAACACTTCTACGATGACAAAACATGACAATAAAAAAAAAATTAATAGTTTACTACTACCTAAAGTTCAGTTGCAGATTTGTCGTAGAGACTAAAGTGGGAACAACAGAACTAGGAAAGCACCAATTCCAGGTTCGTATTATGCTTCTCTCCAAGTGAGAGAACAGAAAAACAATATGAACAAAGGTAAGATATAGGCTCCAAATTTCTGGCAGAGCATTAAACTGTTAATCTGCCACAATATGTTTTGTCCAATCTCCATCCTTACCTTTAACTTTTCAAGTGAAAAATGAGAAGTGATTATTGACACCTTTGCTGCCTCAATTAACACCATCCTTTCCTTTCAACTCCAAAAATAGGTGGTCTAAAAGGGCAAGCATTGGTTATGTAGTATGATAAAAAGGCTGATTTCAAGAATATAGATTCCTTGATCTTAAGGAAAGAACAAAAAGAGACCCAAAAAATTAAAAAGAAAAGGAGTAATATTTCCAGAATCTTATAATCTGCCTTTGAGACTATTAAAACAGTTCTCTATGAAAACTGAAACCATCTAACCAACACATTCTTGGATCTTATATGAGGGAACCCCTTATAAGCATGTGACTTCAAACCAACATCACAAAACTTCTTGTTCCATGATTAACATTCTTTGACCAGCTTCACATTTTAAAGTTAGATCTTGAAAAATCAACAGAAAGTTTTAACATCAAGTGATAGTTGCCACAGGCTAATTAAAATCAAATTAATGATAGCATGATTATTCTGGAAAAAAAGAAAAACCTGAACTTCTGACATCTGGACCAGCCACTTCACTGTCATCAACGACACTGAAAAGCACAAAAGGACATGATACAGCATCAATCACAAGGCCAACAATAAAGACTAGAGAAAACAAATGTACTCCTCAAATAGATCATCCACTAACAAAACAAGGAAATCTTAATGTCAAATGTTTGGACTACAAGACTAAGAAAATCAAAGAAAAACTTCTATAGGCTTACCTTATGTTCCATTCATTATCTGCATGAATGGGACATTCTGTTGCAGACTGTGCTTCGGCCTCCATCTTTGCTCTAGCAGAAGCATCCCTGGCAGGCTTTGCAAGAATGTATTCTTTCTGCAGCACATGTAGCACTTGCTCAACATAGAAGCCAATATGTAAAATAAAAAAGCAAACAACTTGTAAATTCTCCATTGTGCTTTATTTACCTGTCGTTCCAAACATGCTGAATTTGAACATTGAGGGTTTGGCTTCATTTCCATTGTTGGGAAATAATCTTTGAGGGCATTGTAACCCTGATATCAAAAACAAGAATCAGTGACATTTGATGCATAATTCCAAATATATTTCTTACGGAGGAGAATGAGGATTTAAATTGTACCAGATAAGGGGTAACTTGCCCGAACTTTAACAAATATTTAAGAGCATTTTGAACAAGAAGCCCAGCAACAACACCCTGTCAAGTCAAGCAAAATAGCAAAAACATAGAACACAAAATTCAAAAACCAATCAGCAATGCTCAAGCCTTCACACTTAATATGCACAAGAAATTTGGACTTATAACCATGTAATAAAAATTAATGAAATGCAGCATTATGTAAAAGTTTTAGCAAAAAGAGAGGAGTGATCAATAATCGAAAACTCATTATGTAAAGAAAACCCCATCTGGTTAAAAAAGGGTTGCAAGACGGTCTCTCAGGTACAAGCATGTAAAATAACATGAATGTCATGGAAAGATTTCAATCCAAGATTGAGATTTCCTATCATTTATTAGTTAATCATTGGTATACGATATTACTCTATTTTCAGGAATCTAATGCTGAGGATGATGAAGGTTCACTATTTGCCAAAGGAAGTTGTCAAACAACTTGAGTTATGCTATATATAGCAAATAACTCCATGACAAAAAGATAGAAACATCTCTACATTTTCTGAAAACTGAAAAGTTATTACCATGGTAGTTGGTAGAGATGCAGCACAAACCCCTTCACGCTTTAGTGTGCGTTCATCAACACCAGAAGCAACAACCTGACAGATAATTTAGTTGTAGATTACTTTCTTAACTTTGAAAGATAAATAATCTCCCTCCCCCCCCCCCCCCCCCCTCTCCCAAAAAAAAACAAAAGAGCATAGCAAGCAAAGATGCAAAGGACCAACATAAGGCCAATTGATTGCAAATGCAAGATAAGTTTCAGAATAAAAAATTTATCAGTAATACATAAAAGCTACAATATATGTCAACTAAATACAGTTTTCATGAGAAAATGGAAATGAATCAAACAAGAATCCAACTATGAAAGTTTTGGCACCAAATATTTCAAATCCACCCAGATCACTGAAGTTACCAAGGGAGGTGCACATGCAAAGCACGCAGTTTCTCCGGGAACCAGCAATTGTATGTGACCTGAAACCGCATTTTCAGATACACCTGCCCAAACAATCTCTCTTGTGAGTCCTTCGCAAAATTTCCAGCTCAAATAAAAATTTTCATTTGAAGCATCCCATCAACTATGAGACAGAATCAGAGATGAGAATACAACAGCCCTGAGGCAGAATCAAAATATTGACTTGTGTCTTGATATCCTAAGCTCAACAACTAGTTACATATAGAGGCATAGCATTCAAGTATTGTGTGTCATATAGACGGCAAATAAGATGGATTCGAAAAGGACAATATGCTAAATACAAATTTAATGAGATATAGAGACATAATAACCAAGCCTATTAATGCTTTGTCTGTAGCCTAGCATTTTAAAGATGTTTTACACATGGTTTTTAACCAGATTAGGAGGACAGAAACAAAAATATTGCAAAGCATTTCAGCAACAGAAATAAAATGGGCTACGACGTAGCATGTCCATCATTGGAGTTTGATATACCAATGAACCTACAGAAAATGAATAACCATACTCAAAGATGCAACAAAACTTTGTATGATGCCAAACAAACTGACGTTTTCATACAGAAGATACAAAGGCATCATCTTCCTTACCAGATTCCATCCATGTTTGGTTTAATTCATTGCAAGCCTGGAAAAAAGTGCAACTTTAGTTAAGACAAAATTGTAACATTGAGTCACAAAAGAAAGAAAGAAAAAAGGAAACAGAAGAGATTCCAACATTTTCTATAGAACTAGTGGAAGTAAAACAAATGCATCAGAACCAATCCGAAAATGCATCTAGTATCAACTGTTACCTGATTTACTACCATCCTTGCTTCATAATTATCCACACAGCTTAATACAAGATCCACTCCGCTACCTTCTTTATGTGGGCCAAACGACTTATTTTTGAGACTTGACATAAAAGTTTCAAAACCTTGAACAGTTGTAATATTCAGTGTATAGCTCTGCAACATTCAAAACCTAAATAGTATCATTATCTAAATGATAATGTAATAGCTATATAGTGTTTTTCTGCTAACAGGAAGCAAACTTCATGCTCAAATTAAGAATAACAACATACAGTGAAAGCAGACAATAAAAGTGATAAAAATCAGAATATTCTAGAGCAAAACTACTGGCACATTCACTTTTTGATTTATGTTTCTTTGTTTGGGAGCTGGGGTATACAAGGTGTAAAGGTGCTAACACAAATTTTAGTAATGTGGATAAAACCACTAATGAATGAAACAGGATAACAAGAATAGTCAAATGGTATAAACAAGAAGCAGAATTTATCAGTGGAGATGTAACTGACTTCCATGCAGCAAATTTGGCAAAAACAAGGGCAAACATTGAAGGGTTAGGAGTATAAAAGGCAAAGGAATCAGAAGCAGGAATATCACTTGAAAACATCACCTCAAAGACAACATCTGGATTAATGTCAGAAAGAGTTTCAACAGCAGCTTCTGTTTTCGTCATGCCAACCTAAGACAAAGAAGAAGAAGGAAAAAAAACTGACAGTTAGACAAGTAACTATAGATTATAATTTCATATTTAAAGATAGCAGCATTATGATTCCGTGAATATTGTTGAAAACTTGGGAGAAACAACCATACATGCCCAAATTAAAACACCTCAGCTTTCTTTTCGAGGAAAAAAAGAAGAAAATAAATTTAAAAAATCAAATAAAATGTACTGATTTAGTATCTACATCATACTATCCAACAAGAGGAAACAGAATCTGAAAATGCTTCAAGAACAAACCTGCTCTGGACGGAAGAAAAGCCTATTCATGTTAGCTAACTCTACTTTGTCATAATCATACAACAATAGACGACCAACGCCACACCTTGTCAACATTTCAGCGGCAACACTGCCCACACCACCTATACCCTGTACATAAAATCAGAGAATGAAGAGAGGCAAAGCTTATTTTTGGATGCAGAAATATAGCGTGATTGAAAGATCCAACTCATCTATCCTCTCCAAAATCAAAGCACAACATTGAGCTCCCAGTGGAGTTTCAGATAAACTTATCAAGTGGATAAAAACTATTTACGAGAAATTGGATATGATATATAGTAGACTGATAAACAAGTCCATATTTAAAACAATATCAGGTTCAGGAGTTGTTTTAATAATTTGAAAAAGCAAATGATATGAATAAATCTTCACATCAACAAGTAAAGAATAATAAAGATGCCTTTCTAATCTCGTGTAACTTCCAAACCTAAACATATGTATTTATGAACTAGAACAATGATCATGCACAAATCTTGAGAAAGAGCAGCATATTAAGACAATCATGTGAAATGAGAAACAGGCATTGGAAACATAACAAATAAGGATAACGGGATATGCTAAGATACTTACAACAATGGCAATTGAAAATTGCCTTATTCTTTCATAGTTTTGCACAATGCCCATTCTCTGAAGTGCCATAAGCCTACTGTAGGGATTGCTATCAACAACTTCAGCACTCATATCCTAAAATAGAATAAGTATAAGATTATGGGATGCAATATAGTAAAGCAGCTGAAATGATATGATACAACCATAGGAGTAGCTGAACACAGTTACCTTAACTTTTGAGCGGTGCATGCCTCCTGACTTAGCAAGATTGGAGAGCCTTTCAATTCGACATTGTAACTAAAAGCACAAACACTAAGGCCATTAAACACATTTCTTATATGCACCATTGCAGTGAAAAAGATTGAAACTTTTTCGGAAAAAAAAAAAAAAAAACAAAAATCCAACACCAAGCAAAACCCATTATTTGTATTGGAAAAATTCAACTTTTTAATCAGAACTAATATGGAATTTGGTCAAAATTCAGAACCCAGAAAAACAACGAATTTATATGGCATTAGCAGAAAACATTAAACTTTATAACTAGAACCGATCAGCCATTTGGACAAAACCCAAAAAGCAGCTGACTTTTAAGTCTTTGCAGGCCTGCTCTAGCAGCTGTTCTTTGCATCAAGATGTTTGCACATAACGATTCTTTGCAATAGTATAGTCAACGTACTTGGGGATTATTCCCCTTTATTCAAGCTCCAGTTCTACATTAATCAAAACCTGTCCCCCATAAAAAGAAACAAAATAACAAAAGAAAACCAGCAAAACCCACAGTTTATATGAGATTCAACATACTGAATTCCTCCTGATATAACCTCAAATTGGCATTTAAAGTTAACATAACTTGAAATTCAAGAATTTCTAAAATTCCCTTTTAATTTCATATGTCATGCAAGCTTTGATCTTTCGGAGCTAACTACAATATATACAGCAACTGTATTAAAATTAGAACAGAAGAATGGAATCAAAATTAAATAGCTGAAAAGCCCAATAATAGGGAGGCTTACTTGATGGATTTGGGATTGATGAGAGGGATCTGGCAATGAATTTTGCAGAGAATTAAGTTCGTTTAAAATCTCTTTGAGCTCAGTCTCCATTGATGATCCCTTTGCTTATGCTTCCAATGCCTTCAACCTTTTCCCTTTCCTTGAAAATTCGAAAAACGATTTGGGCAATAAATGCGGATACGAGGCAAGGAATCTTTCAACAGCAGCAAGAAACACACACAAACACTAACCTAAAGCTAATCCACAGCACTACCCAAAAGGCTAACTTTTGGATAGCACGAGGCAAGGAATCTGAATCCAAAAAGGCCGAAACGCAAAGGGGGCCTCTGGGTTGGCGCCTCTGTCCAAGTGCTCTGTCTAAGGGTACAAAGTAGTAATTACAAATATTATCAGTCTTACGTTAATAGGGCGAACAATTAATATTCATTAAAATGTGGTTTTAGTTATAGCATGAAATGTATGCATAATATTCAATTTACTTGATCACAATTTGATAAAAAGTGTGGTATGAAATCGATTCCGTGGATCAACAGGTCGAGTTTGAACGCGAGTACAAGCTAGCACACGAACTTTATAATTAGAGTATTCAATTTAATTAAATTCGTTTACACGTCTATCTATCTATCACAGCAGCTTGATATATACAATGATTACAATTTTATATTTGTACACTTACTTCTTTTGATTCATATTTATAGGTGGTTTTGGGCAACATGATTTCATCAAGAATTGTAATTATTATTATGTGTGGATGAGGTGCCTATATATACTAATGTCTAATTAAAAATATTAACGGATTAAGAATAGAATAAATGGTATAAGTGGCCATGGAACTAATTAAGATTTCTTATTTCTAGTCATTAAACTTTTTCTTTTGTCAAATTGATCTCTCAACTAATGTAAAAATACATCTTTGGACCTATATATTTTTGTTTCTGACAAAAAATTAATGTACTTTTCATTATTTGATTGACCAACTTGGCTAAAACAAATTTTAGTAATCAAAACAAAAAAAAAATCTTTGATAGTTTAGTTAACGCGTTTGCCATTTTGCTCCTAAGGAGTGATTGCAAAGAGTACGAATCCAAACATTTCAAGGGTTATGTAATTAGGAGAAGAATTGAAGTGAATTTAGAAAACCAAACGTGGAATGCGTCCAATTCTACGAATATAACAATGCCTATCACCTATAATTAGAGATAGTGGCTGTGCATTGTGCTCTTCCATGCTTGCATCTCAAGTATGTTATTGTTACGAAAGGCTCATGAGTATATTCAATGTATTCAAATGTTATAAGCGTAAAATAATAATAATACTATGGTTCATATGATTTTCTAAATGATGTTTCCAATTTTAATCTCTGATTCCATAAGGATATGTGTTGCATTGAGCTCACATTGTGTGTGTGTGTGTGTGTTTTTGGGTTGGGGTTGAGATGACAGAATATGGTGATTGTGGTGGTGGAGATAGAGGGAGAGGAAAATAACAATAGAAGGGGCTCAACAGTAATAGCAGGGATTCATTTTTTTAATATTGTTTTTATAAAAAAAAAATGTCCCTTAAAAAGTGTGTAATTTCAATGAAGCCTATCTTTGATAAATTAAGTATAGTCAACTAATTATCAACCTAACATTGTTAGAATGGTGTTGTTAATTGGAACCAACTTTTTACTTTGGAGAACTGATTAAGACATCCTTGAAGTTTTCAAATTCATTCAAGCCTCTCATTGATAAATTAGAGGATAATATAAGTGAACTGAAATTCATGGAACCTCCTTATCTTTCAAACATTTCCATGAAACTCCCTGTGATTTAAACTGATATGGAACAAAGAAGTTTGAAATTCCCAAACTATCCCAATTTTCTAAACAACAGGGATCAATTGAGGGGCTTAATTATAATTTTAAAAAGTTTGTTTTCCTGTTTTATTTCTTGAAGAAAAACACTAGTTTAGGGGCAGAATTGAAATTCTAAAAATTTCCTGTCTTCGTGCCCAAATTACCCACATTTGCAATGTTACCACTGAAACTTTCATCTTCACTCTCCAATTTCACCACCTCGTCATCATCGTCGTCGTCGTCGTATCCAAAAAAAGAAAGTTAAAAAGCTCTAGTAAAAAAAAAAGGGAATTTGAAATCAGATGTGATTTTTGGTTATTATTTTGCTAAGGGAAAATGACATGTTTCATCCCTCATATTTCATAAAAATATTCTTTTCGTCCCTCACATTTAAAACGAAGCAAATTGGTCCTTCACATTTAAAAACTCAAGTTTTTACATCCTAAAAATAAACTCTCAGTTGTGAATCAAACCATCTAACAACCCGGCTACAAATTTTGAGGTTAGAATTGGTAGATCACTTACATTGTGAATCACAATTTGGTGGGGGAGGGGTCTTCAATATGGTCTTTTAAAAAGAAAAGCAGTTCGAATTTTGAAACAAGAAAAATAAGAAAACTTACATAGATTTAGCCTTATAGATCATGCAGTCTAAATTTTACTACATCTTCAATTTTTGGGTTGGTAAGATGGTGTGTTAAAATTTGGATTACATGGTCTATACAAGCCAAGTCTATCCAAGTGTTTGCCGTGAAACATAACAAACTATTTAGTCAGAAGTAGATGTTGAATATTACCAAACTTTTTTAGGTAAAATCTAGACTTAATTAATTAAAGGTGTTATGACAGTATATCAAAGCACATTAGTGAAGAGTATTGGCATGTATTTTTATCTTATATTTGTTTAAAAAATGTGATGTATATTTTACTCTAGAAAGATGTGATGGATCACCAATGATACCATTATCTTTGCTATGATCCCTTTGTATGATTGCAATATTAAGTAGATTAATTATCTAATCGTTTTTTTTTTGTCGCAACCAATCATTGTATCTATTATTGTTTTAGCCGTCCAAATATTTTAAATTTTCACGCAGACCACTTTTCCAATTTGAAATACATGTTTTTCTTCTTCTTCTTCTTCATGATTCGATTTTGGCATGGCTAAGTGGATTTTTTTTTCTTTTGGAATTGGAAAACTTGTAATTCACTCTGAAAAGTAAGCAATAATGCATAATTTTACTGCAAAGGCAGAAACAAAGAGTATGAACTTTAAAGAACCATTCAGATCCCCTTCATTTTTACACTGACAAGTTATACCCCTTAATTTTTAAAAAAATGTTTTATTAGATATTCTAGTATTGTCTAAGAGCTTAAGGGAGAAAATGACAAGAGGATTGTTTGTTTTTTTTGGTGGTGGGGGGTGGGGGGGGGAGGGGAAGAGTGCTGGTTTTCACTTTCCTGTGCAGGCAATCTTGATTACTTTTGGAGATTTTAGGGAAAGGCCATCGAGTAAAGTCAAAAAATACGGCAAATAAACTTCAGAATTTTTTTTTTACCATCTGGACCCCTGATGTGTTCAAAAATACAGAATTAGTTGTAATTGTTGTTGTGAATTTTTTATCTACATTTTTTGTTGTTTTATTTGCTATTTCAATGCGTCCATCGAGTAAAGTCAAAAAATACGACAAATAAACTTCAGAATATTTTTTTTTTTACCATCTGGACCCCTGATGTGTTAAAAAAATACAGAATTAGTTGTAACTGTTGTTGTGAATTTTTTATCTACATTTTTTGTTGTTTTATTTGCTATTTCAATGCGTGAAATGATGATTGATTATGACATTCTGCTGCCTAAACCTTATTCAACTTAATACATCATTCGTGATTATTGTTCATATTTAGGATTACGAATAAAGTTAGTTCCAATTTCCACTTTCAATTAAAAATTCCTACCATGTTCAAATGAAAAAGAAGAGGGTTTAAGAATCTAATCAAAGATTTTCAGTTACCTGATCAATGTCTCTATCAGGTAAAAAGAGGCTTACATTCATTTAGAAGTTGCATTTCAAATTATCTATAAAAGGGGGCTCTTAGTGGAAGCTAATAATTGTAGTAGGGAACTCAAACGAAGCCAAAGAAAACCAATTCACATTTCTGAACGGAAAAGCAAAGATGTATACTTCCAATTGAGCAAATAATTGGCTTCTTCTTCAAACATTCTATCTCATTACTTCTTTTTTTCCTCTTCACTATCCTTGTTGTCAAATGGCGAAATTCCACTTCAAACCCCTCACAGAAACTTCCACCTTCCCCTCCGAAGCTTCCCATAATCGGAAACCTTCATCAACTCGGTTCAATCCCTCAACGGTCTCTGAAATCATTAGCTAAAAAATACGGCTCCCCAATGCTGCTTCATCTGGGCAGCAAGCCGGTGCTAATTATCTCATCCCTTGATGCAGCTGAAGAAGTGATGAAAACACATGATTTAATCTTTGCCAATAGGCCTAAAGCAGCCTTTGCTGGGAGACTACTCTACAAATTCAATAGCATAGCATTTTCTCCTTACGGCGAATATTGGAGGCAAGTAAGAAGCATTTGTGTACTTCAGCTTCTAAGTAACAAGAGGGTTCAGTCGTTCCGAAGCATAAGAGAAGAAGAGGTTGAATCAATGTTGAAAAAGTGCTCCGTCTTCGATAATTCGTATGGACGAAATTTTGGCAACACTTACGAACAATATAGTTTCGAGGGTTGTCATAGGAAAAAGGTACTCAGAAGAGGAAAGTGGGAGCAGGTTTAAGGAACTTTTTGAGGAATTTATCATGTTATTGGGTGATTTTAACGTTGGAGGTTACATATCATGGCTTTCATGGATCAATAATGTTAATGGCTTGGAAGCAAAGGTGAAAAAAGTGGCCAAAGATTTTGATGAATATTTGGAAAAAATTCTTCAAGAGGCAGTTAAAAAGCAGGAAAAAAGTGGAAACAAGAATGGTGGTGATGAGAAAGAGCAGCAGAATCTTGTGGATGTTGTGCTCGAAATCCAGAGAACAAATGCTACCGGTTTTGCTTTTGAGCGAGATTCCCTTAAAGCCATCATTCTGGTAAAGAAAATTGATTATCAGCTCCATTTATTTCCTTTCTTTCATTTGATTATCTGCCTATTACAATTTTAACGTTTCGATTTACAGGTCTTCTGTCATTAAATAAGTTGTCAGTGAAAAAAAAAGAATAAGTTTGTCATTGTTTGATCTGTCGATGGCTGAATTGCATGCATTTCTTGTATAAAATGAAAAAACTGATGGCATTGGATTTGATTTTGTGAAAACCTAAAAGTTGATTTTCAGAAACTCACACAAATTACCTAGGAATAACAAGTAATCTTCAGATAATAAAATACGTTGCTGCTTATAGGTTTGAACCATATTTGCAAACAGTTCCAAAGCCACCCTAGTCATTTACTATTATTTTGACATACCATGTGAATAACTTGATACATTCTTTTATCTTGATTGTGTTTTTCTTGTCCAAATCCAATCATGCCAATGACAATTTAAGAATTTTAGAATGGAATATAATAAAGTATAACTAAATACTTTTAGCTACACAAACTGTTCTTCTTAAATAGCATGCATTATATAGGTAAGTAGAGCAGGAATATGTTCCTAGTGAAGTGGATTCCTTTAACGTATAACTGAAAAGAGCAAGCTACCAAGCGCCTTCAGCAATCATGCAGAGTGCAGACACCAAATATTCAAGGCATTCAAATATTAGTTTGGGTAAATTACACATAACCGCATGTAGATTTTCACATAAACCCATGTAATTAAATGTAAAGTGGAAGTTTGATAAAAAAAATAGCCTTTGTAACGTCATTTATTAAATACCATTATTGTCCTTACTTAAGCATTAAACCGAATAATAACCTGACCACCTTGCATAAAAGCATAGGAAGATTATATACTTTTTTTTTTTTTTTTTGTCGAAACGATAGGAATATATTGATTGGAAAAGGAAAATATACAGGCGAGACTTGCTCGATGCTATACAATGTGCACTTAGCACAATAGATTGGGATTAACCCATTCTACATCAAAATAATTGCTCAAGGCTTGAGCGCTAAACAACCAAACTAGATCATTCCTTCTATATTTCCCTATGCAAAAGGAGCATTTATAAAACATCTTACTTAGCTCGCGGATGTCCTCTATTAGTGTAGCTAACCATATGCCTACTATTTTTGTTCCCTGTATTTGCTGCAAAAGGTCCGTATTAGGGACTCCAATACATACTAGCCTCCATCCTTGTTCTGCTGCTTTGATCAAAGCCCATTTAACACCTTCAGCTTCGTGTTGAACTTGGTTTGAGCTCTCACGTTCTCTCATTTTCCATCCCATCACATCCTGCCCTCTGCAGTCAGCTGCAACTATACCATATCCAATGGACTTTGATGTCTTGTTCCACTTGGTTGCTACTCTTAACTGCATGCCTACGGTTCTGTTATCTAGAGTTTGCCTAGCTTCTTGTTCCTGCCTGTGAGGTGGGACTGTTGTTGATTCAATACTGCAATTCCTAGTCTTTTTTATCCCATCATTGAACTCCATCCATGCATTCCAGGCTTTGGTGATCACTTGTGCTGGCTCATGCGTTTTGTTGTTGAACTCCTTATCATTCCTGCTTTCCAGATATGCCACAAAATGTAAGCTGTGAGAGATATATGGTCTATCCCCTGGTCTCTCTGAATTGCTTCGGATAATGCAGTCCACCACCTGCTGAAATTCCCAGTCAGCTCCTGAATCCCATCCCATTGTATTGGTGCAGCTTTCCAGATCTCCTTTGCTTTCTTGCACTTCAGTAGAAGATGCTCCAATGTTTCTAGCTCCTCCCCATAGCCTGAGCATATAGGGTCTCCTTTTGATATTCTTCTCCATATTAATTCTTTGATTGGAATCGCTTCTTACAGGCCTTTCCATATGAAGATCTTGACTTTGTGACTGATCCTTAGGTTCCACAGCACTCTCCACATGTCAGTCCTTCTTGGCCTGTAGCTAGCTTCAATTCCTTCGCTTCTCCCTCTGTCCTCTTGCTCTTTTTTAGCTTGGATTGCCTTGTATCCTGATTGCACCGTGTATTCCCCTTTCTGACTTCCTGTCCAGAAAAAATTGGCCTATCTTCCTGTGATGCTTATGGGGATCTTGAGTATGTTATCAGCATCCTCCTTTTTGAAGTTTTTAAAAATGATGTTTCTGTTCCACCTGTAGCCTTCTATCAAATCAGCAACTTTCTGAATTTGGCAGTCTCCTGGCTTGGTTGTGACAGGCCTTCCTAAATGTTGGTTTGGGATCCACTGATCTTCCCAGATTCTTGTTGAGAGACCATTCCCTATCCTTTTCCGTATTCCCCATTGAAACTCTTCTCTTGCACTCATGATGCTTTGCCAAAACCATGAGGCATTGTTGGGGGTTTTGGAATCCAACACACTGCAATTTGGGAAGTACTTGCTTTTTAGAATTCTGCTGGATAACAGATTTGGATATCTGATGATTCTCCAAATCTGTTTAGCCAGCAGAGCTCTATTGAAACTTTGTATCTCCTGGAATCCCATACCACCTCATTTCTTCTCCCTTGTCAGCTGCTTCCAAGCTACCCAGTGAACCTTATTCTTGTTGTCTTTTTCTCCCCACAAGAAGTTGGAAAGCATAGAGCTTATCTCTTTGCACAACCTGCAAGGCAATTTGAAACAAGACATTGTGTAATTAGGCATTGCCATTGACACAGCTTTGATCAGAATTTCTTTTCCAGCTGAGCTTAGAAGCTTGTTTTTCCAGCTTAGCATCCTTCTTTTGATGTTATCCTTTATGTAACCAAACAGCTGACCCTTAGATCTTGATATCACCATGGGCAGTCCTAAGTATTTCCCTTGCGATACTTGTTGAATTCCTCCTAGTTCTAGACACACATCCTCCTTGGTTGCCGCATCCACATTTTTGCTGAAAAACACACTGGACTTGTCTAAATTGACCATCTGACCAGATTCTTGTTCATATACCTCTAGTATCCTCTTCAGCTCCTTGGCTTCTTGAGAATTGGCTTTGCAAAAGATCAGGGAGTCATCAGCGAAAAAAAGGTGGGTTATTGAAGGACCATGTCTGCTTATCTTCATGCCTGCCATATTCCTTGTCTGTGTTGCTCTCTTCAGTAGACTGGAGAAACCTTCTGAACATATGAGGAATAAATAAGGTGACAGGGGATCACCTTGTCTTATCCCTCTTTCTGGTACAATGTATTCCTTACACTCTCCATTGATGTTAAAAGAGAAGGAGACTGTAGTGATGCACTTCATAATCCATGTTATCCATTTATCACAGAATCCCATTTTTCCCATCATATCTTACAAAAACTGCCATTCGACTCTATCATAGGCCTTAGCCATATCAAGCTTCACAGCCATAAATCCATCCTTTCCGTGCCTTTTATTTTTCAGATGATGCAAGTACTCATGAGAGATAATGATGTTATCCAGAATGTGTCTCCCAGGGATAAAAGCAGATTGATTAATGCTGATGCAATGATGCAGAATTGGTTTAAGCCTATTGACTAGAATCTTGGCTATAATTTTGTAAATCACACTACAAAGGCTAATGGGTCTGTATTGCTTGATGTTAGTGGGGCAGGGGACCTTTGGGATCAAGGAAATGATTGTATGGTTAATAGCCTTTAGCATAATACCAGAATGAAAAAAGCTTTTTATAGCATTTACCAGGTCTCCTTTGATTATATCCCAGAATTTTTGGAAAAAAAGGGGGGACATCCCATCTATGCCAGGAGCCTTGTTGCTATCCATAGAGAAGATTGCAGATTTGATTTCCTCTTCTGTTACTACCTTAGTTAGATCCTGGTTCATAGCCTCAGAAATGGATTTTGGGATTCCATCTATAATCTCATGATTACTACTCTCGGTTGATTTGGTGAAGAGTTGCCTGTAGTAGTTACCAACTTCAGTTCCCAGATCAATCTCATTTTCTGTCCATGTCCCATCTTCCTTTTGTAGTTTCTGCACTCTGTTCACTTTTCTTCTACCGTTAACCTGTGCATGGAAAAACTGGGTATTTTTGTCTCCTTCTTGTAACCATTTGAGTCTAGCTTTCTGGCTCCAGAACATTTCCTCATCCCTGTAGGCTTCCTTCAGTTGCATTTTGAGAGAAGCCTTTTCCTTCCTGATGCTTTCCAGTGAAGTTCCTTGAATCTGGTCCAACTTCTCCTTAATACTCTCAATCCTTTTCCTAGAGTTCCTGTTACTTTTGTTGCTCCATCTAAGTAGAGCAATTCTACAATTCCTCACTTTTGTCTTAACCTGAAACATCCTGGATCCCTCTACATTCTTGTCCCAAGCTTCCTTGATAACCTGAGTTATTCCTTCTCTTTGAAGCCATCTTTTGTCAAAAAAGAATCTCTTTTTCCTGTTCCTTTCCATGGGGTTAGTATCCAACAGCAAAGCACTGTGATCAGACGCATGGGACTTCAAGTGAGTGCATTTTGCTTTTCCAAAGTTCATGTTCCATTCTACACTGCTCAGTGTTCTATCAAGCCTTTGTTTAATTTCACCGTCCCCTTCCCAGTGATTACTCCATGTCCAAGGCTGACCTTCGTAGCCAATGTCAATCAACTGATTTTCATTGATAAAGTTCTTGAAGTCAGTGAAGGTCCACTCTTCTCTGATTCTTCCTCCCCATTTCTCTTCATTGGAGCAAATGTCATTGAAGTCCCCTACTATTATCCATTTGTTACCCCATAGATGTTTCCTTCTTTGAATAACCGACCACTGTTGTCTCCATATTGAGTCATCACAACTAGCATAGATCCCAACTATCCACCAGTCACTACTACTGCTTTGGTCCTGTATTTGAGCCTCTAGAGTGAAGGCCGTGTGTTGGACCTGCAGTATTTTGGTGTGTGCACTCCAGTACAGGACCATGCCTCCTGCTTTTTCCATCGATTCCACTATATAGCTGTGCTCATAATTTAGAATCCTTTGGACCTTTTCCATATATTGTTTCCTATTTTTAGTTTCACATAGAAACATCACTTCTGGGGAGAGGAGTCGCTTGTACTCCTTCAAGTGGGGAACTGTCAAGGGGCTCCCAGCACCTTGGCAGTTCCACACCATAACCTTCATGGATTACTTGGGGTCCAGTGAAGGCTGGCACCCACCACTTCCTTTAATCCTTCTATTTCCATAACTTGGTCTCCCCCTTTGCTTTTTTTCTGGGTGTGTTCGCTTGTTTCAGAGTCTGTCATATTTTCATCTTCCACAGCCAGTTTCCTTTTAGACGTTCCTACTTGGCTCAGACAATTGCTATCAATCTGTTGCAAAGCCTTCCTTCCCCTTCCCATTGATATCCTTGTTGTTTTCCTTGTTTTCCTTTCCTGTCTCTGAGGATGTTCTACTTGAGTTCCTTTGCTAGTTTGACCCACTGGTTTACCTTGTTCCTCACTTAGCACAGTACTGTTACTACCATCTTCCTGGATGGTTAGATCAGCATTTTGCTTTGGTTCTTGCAGCTCCCTGTCCACCATTACCTCATCCTCTCCATTAGTTCATTGGAATTCTGGTTTTTTGCATCTTTCCATTTCTTTTAGAAGCTCCATCATCTTATTACTGCTGGATTGTTGAGCTCCTGCCTGGACTTCCTCGACTGTTATTTCCTCCCCTTTGTCCATATTTGCCTGGTTTTCTACTCTCTTTTCCTTGCTGACCAGAGTCTGAACCTGTAGTTCTGCATTCAAATTCCTTGATATATAGTCCACTCCCTCCTTAGGTGTATTTTTTCCTTTATCCCTTTCTTTCATATTTTCCTTCCCCCGTGGAGCTGTGGACTCATATTCCTCTTCCTGCCTTATTGATTCTTTCCTCACCAGTTCCCCATTTTCCACCCCCCAGTTTTGTCTATTAGAAGAAGATTTGTAATAG
Source organism: Coffea eugenioides (assembly GCF_003713205.1). Lineage (NCBI taxonomy): Eukaryota > Viridiplantae > Streptophyta > Magnoliopsida > Gentianales > Rubiaceae > Coffea > Coffea eugenioides. Next base: position 38,612 of record NW_020861778.1, read on the forward strand.
TTATTCTCCTTCTGGGGTGAAGATTTCCCAAAATTAACTCTCAACCATGGCCCGTACTGGTTCTCTAGCTGCCCATTTCCTGCTAGTACCTTAGACTGACAAGCCTTTTCACTGTGGCCTATTATCCCACATTTGTAGCAGAAGTTCGGACACCTTTCATACTTGAACTTAATCCATCTCTTTAGCCCATTCTCTTTGATTGTTGTTCCACGAAGCAAAGGATGGAATATGTCAACCATGACTAGTGCCTTCAGATGCTTTCCTTCTTTGCCTCCATTCTGCGGACTGACTACTTCCCTGACTTCCTTAAACACTGCACCGACTTTCTTTCCTACTTCCTTAGAGATGCAATGTAAGGGAAGGTTCCACATTTGAACCCATAGTGGTGCTATACTGAAGGCCTTAGGATCATCCTCAATCCCCTCATACCACTTACTCAGCACAAGTATCTGGTTATCTAGAATCCACGGCCCTCCACTGATTATCCTTTCTCTAGCTTCCTCCCCTTGAATTCCGAACTGGAAGAAATTTGGTCCTAATTCAGTCACTTTGAGCTCTTTCGGGTAACCCTAAGCACTTGCCACAAAATTTTTTACCCCAGTAAAGTTAGCTATTTTATCTCCCCTGATTCTCCCCAACAAACTGGTCTGGCATTCCTGCCTGCCTATGCGAGCATCTCCTGCATCTATATCAGTCACACTGCATTCATGGCTATTCAAGGCAAACTTTTGCATGATTTCAGTCAACTCTTCAGCCATAGTAGTAATATGAGATTTAGGTGGAGACCCACCTCTCTGTAAGTATGAAAAGGATCTAAGCAAACTGATACAGATGAGTACTCAAATCTGCAACCTTCCACTAGGTAAATGCCTTACTGGGAGATCAACAAACATGAACCAAAAAAAACAGAAAGGAAAACGAAAAAAGTAACTAATGCAGCAAAGAGTTAATGAAGAAACCTAGGTGAAATTCAGGCTTTAAAAAGCATGCATTTATGGCTGTAAATCCTGTTCTGCGCCGTTCCAACTTCTAAGCTCCGACCAGCTATAAATAGTATGTCCGAAGCTCCTGGAACCTGGCACCTTCTGTTCCGACACCAATCAGCACTAACACTTGAAATTGTTTGGACTTGCGAACAAATTCACGTTGATTGGTAGCAAGGTATTTAATTGTTAGGTCCTTATCTGAGTCTCTGTTTTTGGATTTTTGAAAGTTTGAAAAGTTTGCAGAGTTGAAAAGTTTTGGCTCCCACTATTGGGGGGAAAGGCTCTCGTAGAGAGAGAAAGAGCTCTCATAGGAGAGAGACTGATCATAGGAAGATTATATACATAAATGCAATAATCATAGGGGTAAAGTGGACATTCATGCAAAGTATAAGGGGGTTAAATGAATATTATAATTCCATCACACCCATTTAAAGAGGTCTTGTGGTAATATGAAAAACCCATGTTATGTGCAATTTATGCTATCAATTTTCATGTAGCTTAATTTTAGGGCACATTACACTTTACCCCCTATGGTTTCAAAAACTTTATATAATGCTCTCATGATTTGGATTAAAATGTTAAAATAATGGAATTTACAATCCATAACGGAGTCAATTAAAATATCAAAAATATTCTTATGTAAAGTTGAAAATTATTTATTAATCACAAGGGGGTTATGCATATATCGTGAAAACCATAAGGGGATTATATGGTAAAACATTAAACCGTAAGGGATTAGAGTGTCGTGTATATTATGTTTATATATTTTGGTCACTTCAATCATTTGAGTTTTTAAACAAGGGTAATTTCGACATTTTCATAGGTTCCGTTACAAATAATTATTTCCGTTACTTTGACACTTTAATCCAAACTATGAAGGGATTATACATAATTTTTAAAACTATAGGGGATTATGTACAAAATACTAAACCATAGGGAGGTAAGGTGTAATTTGCCCTTAATTTTATTATAACTTGACAGAAGTTTCTAGTTCCTTTTTTTTTTTTTTTTGGTTTCACAAAAAACAACAGAAGAACGAATCGATAATACATATTTCACTTTCTTTTGCTTCCGGCAGGACATGATTGTATGTGGAACTGATACTACATCTACGCTGCTTGAGTGGGCAATTTCAGAGCTATTAAGAAACACAAATGCCATGCACAAATTACAAAACGAAGTGAGACAACTCTTAGGATGCAAATCATACATCACTGAAGATGATTTAGAGAACCTCCATTACCTGAAAGCAGTAATAAAAGAGGCTCTTCGCTTGCATCCACCAGTTCCATTACTTGTTCCTCGTGAATCAAGCAAGGCAGTCAAAATAATGGGATACGATATAGCTGCCGGCACTCAAGTGATTATCAATGCTTGGGGAATTGGAAGGGACCCAAAACTGTGGAAAGATGCTGAGGAGTTTCAGCCGGAGAGGTTCTTGAATAGCTCTTTGGAGATTAAAGGGCAAAATTTTGAGTTCATCCCATTTGGTTCCGGAAGGAGGAGCTGCCCTGGTTCTGCATTTGCCTTGGTTACAGCTGAACTTGCACTCGCAAATTTGATCTGCAGCTTTGATTTTGAATTGGCTGGTGGAGCAGGACCAGAGGATTTGGCTATGACTGAAGCACCTGGGATCGTTACGCCAAGGAAAGTCCCTCTTCTACTAGTTGCAAGTCTACCTAATTAGGCACTTCAAGATTCAAGATACCTGTTGGTGGTAGTTCTATGAGTACCATTGTATCTTGTCACCTTTAAATTTGAGATAGAGTTGATGGGGAAAACTTTTAAAATGGTGAAATATTGCGTTATGATGAGTATCGTGTCCTTGTGTATTAAATGTGGGATTTTGATATAGTTATATAAGGTGTAAGGTCACCAGTTCATTCTGGGGATTTCGGATTGCTTGGGATCATAGTGGTCTATAATTTATGTTTCCATTGGTACCTCCTTCTCTCCTCCTCCCTTTCTCCCAAAATTATGCAGTGTTACGCCACTAGGGGGTTCTTCCACTCTTCCCCTTTCTGCTACCCATGAGATCACCCACATAATGTTGTTATGTTTTTCTTGAAATTTAGTATTTGATAATGTGAATACAAACTGGTCTGGTCAATGGATGCGAGGTCAGTGATTAATGCATTTCTTCTTAAAAGAACAAACAAATATCCTTGTGTAACGTTGCAATTTGCATATGCAAACTCAACGAGAGCTCTAATTTACTAGATGCAAAGATTTCCATGTCAAAATCCAACATTGGAACTACAACTCCTTTTGTAGAACATTTTTAGAATTTTCTTCATATTTCCAAAAAAAAAAAAAAAAAATTTGAGTACAGGTTCTTTCATTTACAAGAAACACCATAAAAAGCAACAACTGCCTTGGTTCCAACAGAAAATGTATAAGACATAACCTAATTAATGGCTGCTGACGAAGGAGGATAGAAAGAACGCAATCAGAATGGATAAAAATTTCCAAAAGGAAAAACTGAAAAAGAAGGAACCAAACTTTATACTAGGGAAAATTTTTGAAACCTCCCCTAAGATTTTTGACAATTACTGAGTCCCCTCAAGTTTTGTAAATTACATCTACCTCCCTGGCTTTTACTGTTCATGTAACAATATAGACCTAATAGTCTAAATTTTTCCTCAAAAGTCATAAACTACCATTTTTGTACAATAACAAAACAAAAAGTACTTTGTCAATCACCTTATTTATATACTCAAGTAATTCCATCAACATAGTCATAAAAATTGTTTCTCACAACCCATATGTTAAATTCCACGCAACACTGAAAAATTGTTCACCCCTTCAGCAAAATTCTATGGATCCCATGAAATGGTCAAGCTTATAATCAATTGCCCATGTTTGCATAATCTTCAGTATAGGATGCCAAGGTTTGGTTCCACACAAATCCTTGTACACGAGCCACATTGTAGCCATCAAGGAAATCCTCAGGAGAGTTTTCTAGGTGTGGATAGAATGAATTAGGCTTAAAAGAATAAAGTCATCCTTATGACTACTAAGATCTTTAAGAAATTCATCTTGCCAAAACCAAAATTCCATTCGCAACCAATTGTACCCCAAACTTCAAATCCAATGTTGGAGACCGCCATATCAAAATAAATTAATCTAGCCTGACTACTAAGCGTCGTTGAACACGTGTAACTGTTAAGAGCCAATAAATGTTTAATGATTGTTTATATATTATACCAATGTGCAAAGATTGGCTTCTCTTAGTGTACTTTGTGTGCTTATTTGTATAACAATTTGCAAATATATGAATATATATGTAATATACATGGTCCAACAAGGATGGTATATTTTACTCACTGAACATGGTGATGCTTACCCCACCACTTTAACATTTTTATGTAGTGAGCGAGTACGTTTTACGAGTTTATTGCGGATAGTGATTGGAATTGGTAGAGCTAGATTACTATTGGAAAGCTCGAATAATGATTGAATAGATATTGTTTTTGAATTATTCATGTAATAATGAGCATGTATGGCTCAATAGACAAGTTAATTTGTCATTTTATTATCTTTTGTTGTTGTGTTAGACATAAGTCTCGCACTAACTATTTATTGCTTCCGCAAATATGATGTAATGGTTAATGATACCCTATATCCTCAAGAGCTACTTCTTGAAGATACGGCGGCTGTTGCATTCTGAGTAAGATGCAGGCTTGGGTGTGACAATTTTAATGGTGTCAAATGTGAGTCCCGGACTGCTATTCCTACTCCTACATCGAGTTTGTGAAGGGAAAGGAAATGGCTTAAGAACTTGGGTCTCTTGGCTACTAAGTAACTTGGGTTAATCATTTTGGACTAGTGAATTTTGACTTAAAAGTTATTTGGGTCAACTCTTGGACCTGATTTGTGATAGTAAGTATTTGAGTGAATCTCGCATGATCTCTGTGTGAGGTGAGTCTAAGCCATTGAATTATGATTTTGACTACATAAGGGACAATGGCGGAGCCAGAAAAATTTTTAGTGGGGGCAAAAGCAACACTAAAATTTTTTACCTACTCTTTTTCTAGTTTTTTAAGCAAAAAAAAAAAAAAAAAATCACTAACAAGTACAAATGATGCATATATTCCATGAAAAATATAAAAAGACAAATTTAAAATTATTAATGTAATAATAATTTTATCTCAAAAATAAATTAAACTATTTACAATTACTCATGGCGAGTTTTTATATTTTGATAACTAACTTGGTTGTGGAAGTAAGAATGGCTCTCAGTTATGGAGGGAAAATGGGGACTAGTGAAGGGAAGGGAAATTGGGAAGTGGGGATAAAGGAAGTGAATGATATGATTGGATGAATTGATCAAGAGAAAGAGTAACTAGCTGTTTGGTTGTGGAAGGTAGTGTCTCTCGATTGTGGGGGAAAATGGGGGACAAGAGAAGGGATGGGAAATTGGGGAGTGGGGTCCAAAAAAAGTTAATAATATGATTGGTACTTGCTAGTTGAAATGAAAAGATTTTTTTTAACTTATTTCAAATGGAATTTGTGCTCCACGTATCTTTTTAGAATTTTAGTTTATGAACTAATTTAAAAAATCACGTAATTCTTTCGCATCATTTTTAAGAAAACTCTGGGGGCACACGTAAAATTATATCAAAATTATATAAGTATTATAGAAATGTAAGGGAGGCAGTGGGGGCCCGTGCCCCCAGTGCCCCTACCTTAAATCCGCCCCTGATAAGGGAGTATAAGGAACTACATGTCACATACGAGGGCCCCTTCTGGAATTCGAGTATAACCAAACGGACAGTTTGGATTGTGATGGATTTTGTAAGGACGCAAAGTCCTTAAGTATGGGTGAATGTGAGGCTCGACCTACTATTCATAAGGAGTAGTAGTCCCACGTTGAGTTTGTGAAAGGAAATAAAATGGTTTAAGGTCTTGGGCCCTTGGCTTCTGAGTAATTTGGATTAATCATATTGGACTAGTGAATTTTGACCCAAAAGTGATATGGGCCAGCCGCCAGCTCTTGGATCCAAGCCTTGACCATATCCATACAAAACCGAGCATGTGGTAACGTAGTATCCCAAGCATGTGATTTAACTGCAAACAAAACAGAACTTTGGTTGCACTGTATGCAGATTTAGCTATACATGATATTTCTAATGTTTAGATAAGACCAAACTTTCATTATTTCTTGCCTCTAGACATTTTGTAATTGGTTGCACTATGAGATTTAGTTTCTGTTTGATAACATAAAAAAGTGTTGAAACTGAATTCATTCAGACATTCAGATGTTTTGGTGTTGTTTTTTTTTTTTTTTTCTCAAACGATAACACTTTCATTAGCCAAATCAAAAGTTACAAAACAGGAGCATGTGCTCCTACATCTTTACTAGCTAAACTACATAGCCAGTCAGGAAATGATTCCTGCCACACCTTCTCATCTACCACTCGTAAGGCATATTTAGCCAAATGGTGAGCTACAGAGTTCACTCCCCTTCTGACAAAGGAGAAGGAACATTCAATGAAGTCCATTCTGAGCTTTAAAATATCAAACAGAAATGACTCCCACACTTAGATGTTTTGGGTGTTTGATAAATAAAATTTTTTTTGCTGAACTTATTAAGTGGTGCTGAATTTGTATGTATTTTTTTCAGCACAAGAATCGTAACTGAATGCTTAATTTAATAAGAATCAAGAAATTTACTTCAACTACTTTTATCTTATCTACCAAATCTATCCTTGTTTGTTAATTACATTCAAAATCCTTATCTAATTAAACAACTTAATATTTTCTATCCAAAATCCTTATCTAATTAAACAATCTGACATTTTCTGTCTAATGGCTTTCTACTTCTATTTTCTCCCTATTTAATGACTTTTTTACAATTTCTCCATATTACTCACATCTGTCTACTCCTTATCTTTTTCCATCTTTCTACTCTTTCATAATTTTGTCATCTTTTTCCTCCCAATTTTTTTTATTGCTACCGTACTCACCGATCTCAAATTCATTATTTCCAAGGTAGCGTCAACATTTTTCCATTGAAGTAATTAAATTTCTATATAATTTGGTGTGAATTTAAAACTTGTTTATTGCAGCTTCCTTTTGCTTATATTTGGACTTTTCTTATCAAACTCTGATTTAAAAATATATTTGCACCGATATTTGGACTTTTCCATAATATATTTCTTCTTTTATATTACTTTGATTTAAAAATAAATATTGTCATTTTCATACTTAACAATTTTAAGCTAATTAAATCATATGTTCTATTTCCTTTTTGGATTAAAAGATAGAAGGGCAAAATTGTACAATTTAGCTTATTAAGCATTAAGTTATAAATGTTTATCAAACAGTATAAATATGTTCAGCATTAAGATTCAGATATTCATATATCTCTTTTCAGTGCTTAATATTCAGCAAATTAATTGTTTTAGTATTCAGAATTCCGAATTCAGATTCAGTTTTATCAAACGGAGCCTTAGACTAGTCTCTGTTTCTATCCTTTTTCGGCAAATCCAGGGAGCTTAAAATACAGAGGGAGTTTGCTGTTGCAAGTAAAGAAGAATAGAGAATAGGAGAATATGAGAGAGGAAGCTAAGGTGTCAACTACTGAATAAATACGTGCCAAGCTTGAAGCCAGAAAGGGGAGAGATGGATTAAGTAGTACTATGGGAGAGGGAGTGTAAGTTAGAGATCTTGAATTTAAATCCTCTCACTTAAACTAAAAAAGAAAAAAAAAAAAAAAGAAAGCTTGAGGCCAAAAAGGTCAAGACGATGGAAATGAGAAAGTATAATATATTTTTCTTCAAAAATATTTCACCAATAATTTAAGTGGACAAATAGACCTACCTTGCATTACATTTTGGGTAAGGGTGTCAATTGAGTTAAATGAACCAGGCTTTGGCAAGGTCAAACCATTTGGTTGGATTAATGTTAATGATTTTTTTATGAATGAAGGCTAAATTTTTTTATGAATGAAGGCTAAATGCTTACAATAAATTGTAGTGTAGCTTTTCCTGCACACCAGCCACGCGTAGCATGACTCACGAGACAAGTCACCTATACGAATGTCATAGTGAAACATAACAAACTATTTCGGACGTCAGAAGTAGATATTGAATATTTTCCAAACGTTATTAGTAAAAACTAGACTTAGTTAATTAAGGTGTTATCACATTAAATCAAAGCACATTAGTGAAGAGTTTTGGCATGTATCTTTATTTTATATTTGTTTGAAAAATGCGATGTATATTTTACTCTAGAAGGATGTGATGGATTACCAATTAATGTTACCATTATCTTTGCTATTATCCCTTTGTGTATGATTGCAACATTAAGTACATTAATTATCTGATCCTTTTGTTTGTCCCAACTAATACTGCATGGATCTCACCTAACTGATTTCCTGGTGTGGCTTGTATCTATTACTGTTTTAGCCGTCCAAAAAATTTAAATTTTTCTTGCGGACCCCTTTTCCAGCTTGAAAAACAAGCTTTTCTTCTTCTTCTTCTTCATGACTCCATTTTGGCACGGCGAAATGGAAATTTTCTTTCTTTTGGAAGTGCAAAGCTCGTAATTTACTGTGAAAGGTAAGCAAAAAGATGCACAATTTACTGCAAAAAGCAGAAAACAAAGAGTATGAACCTTAAAGATCCATTCAGAACCCGTTCCTTCTTACACTGAAAATGTTTTGCAAAATATTCTAGTGTTGCAAGAGCTTAAGGGAGAAAATAATCCAAGAGAATAGGGAAAAGAAAAATACTAAAGTCCTGGTTTTCACTTTCCTGTGCAAGCAATCTTGCTTGCGTTCGGAGATTTTAGGAAAGGGACATCGAGTAAAGTCAAGAAATAAGACAAATAAACTTCAGAATTTTAAATTTAGCAGCTTTTTTTCTATTTTTTCCCCTTTCTCATTCTCGTCTTTTAGTTACAAATTGGGTGACTTTTTGGTTCTATTACATTGTAAAGGACTTCATAATTGTCAAACCTAAGGAAAGGACTCAAAGGATCATGTTTTGAATCATTCTCTTCAATTTTACCTCCGGTCCCTGAGTGTTAAAAGATACATAATTATTTATAAATGTATTTGTTGTGATTTTTTTATGTTCTTTTTTTTTTCTTTTATTATCTATCCAATGCGTGAAATGATGATTGTTTATGACATTCTGTTGCCTAAACCTTATTTATTCAATTTAATACATTAATTATTCATGATTGTTGTTCCTATTTAGAATCACAAATAAACTAGTATCAACTTTCACTTTCAATTAAAAACTCCTACCACTTTCAAAATGGAAAAGAGGAGGGCCTAAGAGTCCACCTTAAAATCTATCTCTAGTTACCTGATTAATGTCCCTATTAGGTAAAGAGGCTTGCACTCATTTTTCCCCCCTCTGGAAGTTGCATTTCAATTTATCTACAAAAGGTGGCACTTGGAGGAAGCTAATAAGTGTAGTAGGGAACTCAGAAGAAGCAATAGCAAACCAATTGATATTTCTGAAGGGAAAAGCAAAGATGTATATACTTCCAATTGAGCAAATAATTGCCTTCATCTTGAAACATTCTATCTCATTACTTCTTTGTTTCCTCTTCACTATCTTTGTTGTCAAATGGCGAAATTCCACTTCAAACCCCTCACAAAACCTTCCCCCTTCCCCTCCAAAGCTTCCCATAATCGGAAACCTTCATCAACTCGGTTCAATCCCTCAACGCTCTCTGAAATCATTAGCTCAAAAATACGGTTCCCCAATGCTGCTTCATCTAGGCAGCAAGCCAGTGTTAATTATCTCCTCCCCTGATGCAGCTGAAGAAGTCATGAAAACACATGATTTAATATTTGCCAATAGGCCTAAAGCAGGCTTTGCTGGAAGACTTCTCTACAATTTCAAGGACATAACGTTTGCTCCCTATGGTGAGTATTGGAGGCAGATAAGAAGCATTTGTGTACTGCAGCTTCTAAGTCACAAGAGGGTTCAGTCATTTCGAAGCATAAGGGAAGAAGAGATTGCACTATTGTTGGAAACAATTAGAGAATCTTGTGCTTCGTCTTCAGTAATACGTATAAACAAAATTTTGGCAACACTTACGAACAATATAGTTTCGAGAGTTGCCATTGGGAAAAGGTATTCGGGAGAGGAAAGTGGGAGCAGGTTTCAGGAACTCTTTGAGGAATTTACCATGTTGTTGGGTGTTTTCAACGTTGGAGATTACATCCCATGGCTTGCATGGATAAATAATATCAATGGCTTGGAAGCAAAGGTGAAAAAAGTGGCCAAAGATTTCGATGAATATTTGGAAAAACTTCTTGAGGAGGGAGTGAAGAAGCAGGACAAAAGAGGAAACAATAATGGTGGTGATGAGAAACAGCAGGAGAATCTTGTTGATGTTTTGCTTGAAATCCAGGGAACAGATGCCACCAGTTTCGCTCTTGAGCGAGATTCCCTCAAAGCCATCATCATGGTAAAGAAAATTAACTTTCTTCTGATTATCTTCCCCGTTACAGTTTTATAGTTCTTTTGTTAATACGTAAGTTTGTCAGTGTTTGGTCTGTCAATGGTGAATTGCATAAGTTTTTTTTGTTTTTTGTATAAAATGCAAATCTGATGGGCATTGGATTTGAGCTTTGGTTTTCTAAGAATTGATTTTCGAAAACTCACACAAATCACCTAGGAAAAATAACAAATTTGTTGAAATTTCAAAGTGAGATAAGGCGATGCTATACTTCTTTGAGAAATCTCACGTGCAGATTTGTTGAAGTAGTACAAACATTTTGTTGTCCGCTGATTAGATCGTGACACCATCCTGGATATTTCTATGTCTCCTCATAATGGGATGATGCTGGAATATTTTTTCTATTCAAACATAAGTTAACTGGCTTTCACCATATTTGCAAACACTTTGAAACAACCCTAACCATGGTTGAGTTAGTTCGTCCATTAATTTCTTTGTCTTCTAAGTAGGTATCTAATCCTTTTGAATATTTTGTACAATAATTGAGTACAAGTCAAAAGTTTTAGCTGTACAAACTATTCTTATTATAAAGCATAAAATAACATAGACAAGTAGAATAGCAATATAGTCTTTATGAGGTAGGTCCCTATGACGTATAACTGAAAGAACAAGCAATTTTGAGTTTGCAATCATGCAAACACCAAATTTTTCTTCAAGGAATCAAAATATTAGTTTTCATGTAGCTTGTATCGGAAATTTGACATAGAACTTTCTATGTCCCGATTTTATTATCATTATTTTTGTTTTTGCAGGACATGTTTGTTGGTGGAACTGATACTACATCATCGCTGCTGGAGTGGGCAATTTCAGAATTATTAAGAAACACAAATGCCATGCAACAATTGCAAAAAGAAGTGAGACAATTCTTGGGAAGCAAATCATGCATCCAGGAAGATGATTTAGAGAATCTCCATTACCTAAAAGCAGTAATAAAAGAGGCTCTTCGTTTGCATCCACCAGTTCCATTACTTGTTCCTCGTGAATCAAGCAAGGCAGTCAAATTGATGGGATACGATGTAGCTGCCGGCACTCAAGTGATTATCAATGCTTGGGCGATCGGAAGGGACCCAAAATTGTGGGAAGCTGCAGAGGAATTTCAGCCAGAGAGGTTCTTGAATAGCTCTTTGGACATTAAAGGGCAAAATTTTGAGTACATCCCATTTGGTTCTGGGAGGAGGAGCTGCCCCGGTTCTGCATTTGCTATGGTTACAGCTGAACTTGCACTTGCAAATTTGATGTGCAACTTTGATTTTCAATTGGCTGGTGGAGCAAGACCAGAAGATTTGGATATGACTGAAGCACATGGGATCGTTACACCAAGGAAAGTCCCACTTCTGCTAGTTGCAAGTCTACCTAATTAGGCACTTCAAGATCCAAGATACCATGTTGGTAGATATGTGTATATTATTCTATCTTGTCACAACTTTAAATTTGAGACGGAGTTTGATGGGGAAAACTTTTAAAATGGTGAAATATTGCATTATCAGTAGCATTGTGTCCTTGTATGTAAAATGTGTGATTTTGACACAGTTATGGTGTAAGGTCACCAGCTCATTCCGGGGATTTTGGATTTGTTTGGGACCATATGGTCTATAGGGCGGACTAAATGATTTTTTCTTGGGTAAATTACTCATAACCTACTGTACTTTTATATGACACCTGATGACTATCCTATGATTAAAAATATCTACATAACTCCCCTCTATTGTTTTATATAAATAGAAAATTTAATGACAAATGGTCTCTATAATATCATTAGTTGAAATACTAAGATTACGCTTAATTAAGTACTAAATTGAATATGGGTCCAGAAATTTTTCATAAAATCATGAATCGATGCAAAATTATACGGAGTTAAGTGAATATTTATACAAAATTATAGTTATATGGAGTTATGTGAATATTTATGCAAAATTATAGGGCTTGAGTAGATATTTATACAAAATTTTAGAAGGTTAGGTGGATATTATTATTTCATTACACGCACTTTTAGAATGTGTCTCAGTCAATCGTGGTAACCAGAGATGTTTTACATTTATTTTTAGCTTTATATAAAATTATAAGAATTTATGTGAGTATTTTGGAACTTTAGGTAGTCATGTGATAGTATGCAAAAAATACCAAACTACGTGAATTATTAGTTTATAAAAAAAAAATTGACAACGAAAACTTTCCAAAGAATTTTAGTGCGTAAAAAATGTTACTTTTAGAAAGGTATTGACATGCAAGGTACATGAATTATTAGTTTATGAAGCGTACAATTACATACCACAATATTTAGATGTTTTGCACAATCCAAATATACCGTGTATATATTTTACCGATAGATAATCAGCTTGTAATTGAGCCATATTTATCCTTGAAAGTTCTTTTTATTTAGATGTTCGGCATTTTTTTTTCTGGTGATTGTGGCCATATTTTCCGAATTCTATCCTTGTTACGTCCTGTTTCTGAGATCGCTTGGCGATTAATTCTATTTGCAACCAAGTACACGCTTTTCCGCGGACATCTTCTACGCCATCTTGTTCTAAAAAAGGTACTCATTACTTCTTTCCAACTTTCTTTCTTACCATTGTTTCTCACCATAGCACAAGTCTTTTCTTGTCACTGTTAGTCGAGATCTTGAACGAGTCTCTTATGATGGAGCAGCATCCCGACCTCACTGGCAAGATGCCATGCAAGCAAAATTGGCTATTTTGCAAGCCCATAATCTTGGATTCTCACTCCTCTTCCTTCTGACAAACAACCCATTGGATGCTATTGGGTTTATAAAATACTAGGAGGTGTGCACCGCGCGTAAGCGCGGTGTGGATTTCTAAGATTAGTATGCCCAGTGTTGCCGTGTAAAGTAATAAGAAATTGGAAATCTAAAACTGCAATGAAGAGTATATTTAAGATATAAGGGAAAAATATTACAAGTAATGAGTGTACATTGTTGATTGGAAAATGCATGATTTTAAAAACATAATAAGCAGATCTTCAGTTATTAATGTTGAGATTATTGATGTTGAGGTCGTCAATGTCATGAACTTCATCCATAGTGTAGGAAGTGATTATTTCATAAGTTGAGCGTCTCATCATTCTGAACTTTGGAGTTGAGGGTTTGACGTAGCATACAATGATTTTTCCGTGGAGAATTGTTTGGAGGTGCTGAGCCATATTTATGTTCTGGTGCGAATAAAGTAAGAAAGAAACATAAGTTGGCGAAAAAAAGAGAGGAAAACAAGTGCTGTATAAAAAAATATTGATAATTACCTCTGATTGCAAATAGTATAGCTCAGCGGTAGAAAATTGAGCTAGCTTTTCGGCTTCAGATGCCATAGCAGTAAGATATAGAGTGCCAGTTGAATCCGTTATGCAAATTGAAATACAAGCTCTGGAATCAATAAACTAATGCATATGTGATTGGAGGTTTAGATTGATTAATATAAGCAGTGCACATTATTTTTAAGTATAAGTACCTGGGTTGGAGATCAATATTAGCTTGACAGTATTTGCAGATAATTTTTCGCTCATCTATACAGCTGTCTGGGTGGTAACAGTTGGGACAAGCTATATAGGTTAATTTTTGAGGTTTAGAATCAAGCTCGACGACACCTTTTATCCATGCAGTCTTTGGCTTCTATAAAATAAAAGAATTAGGAAGAGGAAATGGGACATAGTAATGAGTAAATATAATAAAGAAGTTTAGATGTGAAATTGGACGGTAGTATAAGAATTTTACGAAGTGAAGTAGAGCGGCTATGTCATGGATCTGATTGTGATGAGGGGGAGGAAGAAGGATGCGCGGATTAGCATAACTGTGATCATGGACCATCTGTGCTAGCTGAGTTGCGTTGTAATGATACCTAAAATAAGAAAGGAAAAGTTAAGCTGGCATGGAATAATTGGAATGATGTAGAGCGTCTAAAAAATTCTGACCAGCGATGCAGATCTGTTGCCTGTTGCACAATTGGAGCTATCAAAATAGTAGTTGAATCTTGAGTTGAAAGGCTAAGATCTGGTATTTAAGCGGAAAAAAAGAAGAAAAAATCAACCATAAGAAGAACGGAAAAGTTTTTCTGCTAATAAATGTGTTGCCATTTTGTAAATAATAGATAGTAGGTATTTGGTTACAGTTTTGTGTTGTGACTTTCATTCTTATGGCAATGATGACTGGAAAATGGTTCTCAGCAGCTGCAATTGCAGGACCATTGTTTTCTTCGAAGTCATTCTTCAAAGTTAAGATGAATGGTCTCATGCTCGTAACACAGGAAGAATAAATGTTTTTGTGAACAGTTTATTTGTATATATAAAGCATGGAATAAGAAATTGAATTAGCAGGTAAGATTATTACTCTTGATCGGCAATGACATAGTCTCGAGCAATGGACGTTGTTCCCTCAGAGGTGATAGTTTTGACAGGTAAAGCATTTGTAGTACAATTCCCATGACATCTAAGAAAGTTTTAAAAAATATATTGACTATGCTAGAAATTTCTTGGCAGCCTGAAAATATATTGCATGGTATGAGCGTTAACTTACTTATAAGCTCATCAGTGTCAGCAATTACGGCAAATGCAGAGAATGAATGTAGCTGGAAATGAAGAGGAAGAGAAGGCTGACCAGCCTCTGGAATTTCTTGAATTAAAGTATCTTCGGTAGCAACGAAATGAAATGGATATTCAGTGATGGTAGTATGAGGGTTTGGAGGAGAAACAAAAGCCCCAGAGATGTAGTATTTTTTAAAGGGGACAAGCAATTCTGTTCTTTGATCTAAAATGTGATGAGGAACATGCATTTGAATTGTAGTACCCTGTGATTAGCAAGTATTAAATTGCATCAGAATTTAATTTGATGATAGGAAGGTAAAAGGAAGGCTTGGATATATATCACCTCTGTGTCAGCTAGGACAAATGTTCGATAATGTTGCTGAAGAGTTGAGTTATATTTAATATGAGTTGCTTCAATTACTTGGACAATAACTCCCCACTCTTTCAACGACGGATGAATAGCAGACAAAGGCATGCTAGAAGGGTTCATTTTTGGGGTATGCTGCAAGAGAATGTAAATTGAAGAGAGGAGTGAGTGTGCTCGATATTTGAAGAAGAAATTAAATGTAATTTATTGGTTGCAGGTCATGAATATCTAGTAGAGAAATGGTAAATGATTTAAGGCGTGGTAGGTAATGAAAATGTGAGTAATAAGGTGATTGAGCTGTTGAAAACAGAACGAGTAAGCAGATTGTCAGGCGTCAAGCTGGAAAGCCATCATTGTAATGTATGTACTGAAGAAACATTTGTTGGGGTGGTGGTATTTTGTCTGTTTCTATTTCAGAACTTTTCATTTAAAGTGAGCAACTTTTTATTAGTGCATAAGGTGAACGAATAATTTAGAGACCTGCAAAGTAAGATGGCTGTGGTTGGTAATGCTCATATGTAAAGGAACATAAGCAGGGGCCATAATTGTATATATGAAGTGCAGGATTCGTTATAATTGTCATAGTGAATTAGTAAATACCATAATTTAAATTAATTAAAAAAAGGAAATCTATTTGAATGCATGAAATTGTATTGCAACATACAAATAGATATTGCAAATTTAATCCACAGTAAAGGAATATTGTAGGCAGAAAGAAAGCTTGGCTGATCAGTGTTGGGTCATGCGTGATGTTTGGTTCAGATAGTTCATTGCATTGTCAGGAATCTAATAACTTTTTGCAGTAATGGAATATATTCCTTGGCAGAATAATTTTTTGACGCTAACAATAAGTTGATCATGTATTTAATTGAGCATTACATATGTAAGTGGATATTCGTCCACCATAAAAATACAACGAAAATATATTGTACCAAGGGAAAATCTTCTCAACTCCATTACTATCAAAGATTACAACAGCAAAACTTGTCTCTGATTCTGGAACGAAGACAAGGGTGTCATTATGCTGTAGATGATGGTCTAGTACAAAGTTTCTCCAATTTCATTTGAGCCGGTTGCCTTTTATTCCAACTTCAGTGATCTTGTGGCCAGTTTTTAGAACTATGGTTGGAGTTCTCTCACCGTTTAGAAAGTGATCAACAAACCGAGGGAGTTTCTAGACATAAGAAAATGTAAGCAAGTTTATAAAGAAGGGTATATTATTCTGCTGGATGAAACTTGCCTACAAATGTTGGGCAGGAAATATCATTACCAAGGAACTTGGATATGCTGAGTCGAACGGTTGATAAAAGCATATTGAATTGGACAATTCTTGAGAGAAAGCTGGGCTCAGTGATGAGGAAACAATTTGTTGATGCAGCGATAAAAAGGTAGGATCTGCTAAGACGAAAGGATGATAGTGTAAGATATACTAAGTGGTACATATAGAATTTTAAGTTACAAAGGTAAATATAATTTGTGAACCTATACTGCTTTGCTGATGCAAAAGATTTGGTAGGGAAACTGTCCATCGGAGATAAACTTGTTTTTTCAGCTCACAGAAATGAATAATATCAAAAATTAGATCTCCAGCATGTCGAAGCAACAACATATCATGTTCTTTGGTAATGTTCTGGTGATAATATTCCAGCCACCCTTCTTCAAAGCAGTCATTTCTAACTGAGATGGTCCATCTGTGCAATCCATGTCTGAACGTGATGGTGTTGTCATCATGCTGTCTGAGCAATATTTGAAATGCAAGAGGCAAAGGCTGTATGTTGCATAAAAAGGGAGCTGATGCTTAAACACAAATTGAAGAATAGACCATAAGAAAGCTTTTCCAATGCTGACGAATATTATTACCTGTCCTCTGTTCTTGCATCTGATAAAAAAGCAATATGTTTGTGGAGCATTGCCTGTGATGTGAGACGAATCCACAGAAACAGTAGATGTTTCGGCCATGAAGGCTCTATTGTTTAAGAAGCAAAAGCGAAAAATGTATGACTGATAGCAGTTGGTGAATGTAGTTGTATAAGTTTTAGCTATGAATGCATAACAAAAGACATTAGTAGGAAAAACCTGTTGGTGAAGTCAGGGAGAAATCTGCTCTTTGATGTGTTAAGTTAAGAAAGCAAATACATGCACATATAAAGAATGAAGGGAAGATGGAACAGGTTTATATATTTATACTACTAAGTAACGACTGTTTATTACAGCACAACAAATATAATAGGTTTGTGTTGGATCAATAGCTTAGGAGCTGAGGATGCTCATGCAATGACAAGTATACATTATAATTGATAGTATATCCATTATATCTATTGAATAATTAATGGAGAACTAGATAACTTTAGAGTAAAATTGTGATTGTTATGTTCTGCTGTAACTAGAGAGCAACGAGCATGTAATTGAAATGTAAAGATTGAATAGGTGAAAAAAGGTAAATGGCAGTAAAATGTCTAGTCAGAAAATCAGCAGAACAAGACATAAAAGTTTTTTAATTTTAGCTGTAAGTTCCAAGAAAGGGAATCAAGCACTGGCAGCATAGTTCCCCTGGTAAAATAAAATACCAAATAAAATAAAGGTGAAAAGAAAGGGATCAAGCATAGGTAGCATGGCTTCTCCAGCAGAACAGAGTGCTGAACAAAATCTAATTGATAACAACGTGCAATAGTGCTAACTATTCGTCGTTATCAATACAAAAGTAAGTAACAGCAATCTAAATGAGCTTTGCCTTCTTCTTGGAGCTTTCAGTGGCACTGTGGGAACCACTATTGCTTTCATCAGCTAACAGCTCAAGTTTTTCAGTTAGACATTGTCTAGCCTTTGAAGCTGGTTTGGTTTCTTTAACAGGTGCAGATTCTGTAGTAAAATCAATTTTGTTAAGAAAGGCAAAATAGTAAGAAACAATGATAAATAAACATTTATTCAATTGTTTAATATAAGTAGAAGAAGAAAGGATTTTTTGAACTGGTGTTTATGAACAATTATTTCTGCTTTGAGAAGGAAATAAAGGCTTTGTTGATGGATTGGTACTGTACAAGATTACTGCTCAGTTGGCGATACCTGAAGTGTTGGTGGTAGCAGTGTCAGCCTGGAGATCGATTAATAAAGTATCACTTTTGCATTGAGTTGGCGATTGAACAACATTAGTATCGAGAACCTCAGAGTAGTAGATAATTGTATAACGCTGCTTTGCATCAGCCATTTGAGTTTGCACTGGTTTTATGTGCACCAGAAACCACTTTGACTCCAGCTCCTTATGGACAGCCTCAAGAGGGAGTTCAATGTTCTATGAAAAGAAAACATGGAGGAAAAAAATAAGGAAATGAATAAGGATTATATGCACAATAAGATGGCTACTGCAATAAGAATTAAATGAAAATAATAATAATTTGACAGTCATTTTTTTAAAGGAGAACATGCCTGCTTAAAATGGTCCATTATTTCAAAAGCAGTGAAGGTTAGCAGCTTTTCTGCTTGTTCTCCAAACACAGAAGCTGTGATGGCACCAGTATGATCACATAAATCGATATCAATGATTGCTGCAAGTAGGTTGGTATTTCTCATCGCCCTGTGATAGACGAGATGGAAATAGTAATGGAAACAATTGATTATAGATGATCAATTGGTTACATGACATAAATAATTATTCAATACTAGTTCTTTAATTCTCTTGCTTCCTGTACAGGAGGGTCAACAAGGATCGCCGAATCAAACCATGTCGACAGCGCAACTCCTATAGGATTAAGAATGATGATACGTTGGCAAGGCTGGTGTATTAGTTTTTTCATGGAAATGGGAATTAAAACGAAGATGTACAGATGCAGAATTACCATTATAGTTGCTAACTTTCAGCCTGCGACATATGATGACAGGGTAGTTGTGTATGTCAGATAATATCTGTTGGCCTTCATTCTTGATGAAATCGTCCCACATGGAAAGCATGACAGTTTGCGATCTAAAACGAAGACAATAAGCAGCTGTTAAGATAGATAAGACATATAAAAAACAATGAAAATGGAGCTAAGTAAAAGTTTGAAGAGCAGTAGAAAGGGAAGGATACTGTTTATTGACAAGGACGAATTTCTGAACAACAGATTCTTTGAAATTTTTATTAATGATCCTGCTGTCCTGTGCTTCAATAACAATTCCAAGAACATCTGTCAAAGGGAAACGTTCTTGTAAAAGCTGTTCTAAGTCGAAATTCATGATATATGTGTAATATACTACATACATACCCACAGATTTATCCTTATGATCCATGTACTGTGCCAAGTCTGTGAATTGAGTGCAGTTAAATTTGACAGGCATTATATCTTCGTCATCAGCATCCTCTTCAATGACAGTTTTACTAGTGAGCATCCACTGTATTGTGAGTTCAGCTGTTTGATATTTTGGGTGGATTGGTCTAACCACAGCATTCGCTATTCTGTATTTTTTGTAGACCTGCAAGATTGGTCCGACCCTAGCAATGTCATGGTTGAAAATAATGCCTTCAACTTTTGATCCCTGTTGCATAAAGAAAAATGTTCAAGAATCAATCAGTCGTGAATACGAATAGAATATCAACAGAAATTTTAAATACAGAGGTTGTATCTATCTACCTCTGCATCAACAAAAATAAATTTTTGCTTCTTTGTTGGCGTCGACAGTGATTGGGTAACTTGCTGTTTTTCCTGAATAATAACTTTGCATGACCAGTCTTGCATATCAGGTACAATTTCTTTTATGGATAAGAGCTTGTCCATGCTGAATGGAAAACAATAAAGGAAATATCTATCAAATGTGAGTATGAATAGAGAATTGCATTGCAGGTATTATAACAACTAAATAATAATCATGGAGAACAAACCTTAACTTTAAATAACTGTAACATGCAGTGCTAGTGTTCAGTTAGCTGAAGTATTTCCTGAAATACTACATTTCTAGTCTTGCAATCTATTTTTATACCATCAAAAGTTCCAGGCAGAATAAGAACTTTAAGTGCTGCAGAAGTTTTAACTCTAGATAAAGCAACATATAGTTGGCCGTGAGAAAAAACTGGTTCGCGAAGGTAGATTCCAACATAATCTAGTGTTTGCCCTTGGGATTTGTTGATTGTCAAGGCAAAACAAACACGAATAGGAAACTGTGTTCTTATAAATGGCAGGCCATTTTTGTCATCATCAGACACTTGTAAAGGAATTTTAGGGAAGAAAATTCTCTTTCCTTGATGCTGACCAAAAGCAATTTCTGCACAGATAGTATTCTGCCTCAGCTCTCTACAAATGAGTCGTGTACCATTGCACAATCCTTCTGTAGGGTTCAGGTTTCTTATAAGCATGATTGGACAATTTTCTTTGAGCAGTAGCTTGTGAGGAGGAAGGCCTTTTGGATTTTGAGAATTCAAGAAATCTTCATAGTCTCCTTGATGTCGTGGATCAACGGTTCTATCAGAACTGACATAGACATGAAGATTTCCCGAAAATCTTCTGATCATTAGGTCATTTATTTCATCCACTGAGCTATTTTTTGGAGCAAGGACACATCTATTGATCATACCATAAGGATCTTTTGAATACATAGTTAAATCCGGAAAAACAGATTGAAGCAACCTGTTTGTAAGAAAGCTGAGTAAGAATATATAAATATTCAACTACAGAGGAATGACCAGATAAAAGCAGGACTTGGAAGGGAAAATTCTTTAACCTGTTCAAAGATTCTTCTTTTTCAGTATAAGGAATGACCATCTCAGAAGGTAAAGTTATTTCACCATGCCTATCAACAGCTTCTCTTCCTTCTCCTATTCTCAATAGGAGTTCTGAGAATGCTGGATCTAAGATGGCTCGCATATTTTGTACCAGCTGGAGCTTTTGCATGGAAGACCACAAATGAGAGCTAGGAAGACTAGATTCTATAAGAACCTGTTTTGTAGCCTGTCTGATAACTGGCAAAGTTTGACGAAAATCGCCACCGAAAACAACTATTTTTCCTCCAAATGGATCGTCACAGTCCATTATATCTCTAAGCAAACCATCAAAGGCTTCAACAGTTTCTCGTTTGGCCATTGAAGCCTCGTCCCACAAGATTAACCTTGATTGAAAAAGTAATCTTGCAATACTGCCCTGTTTACTAATCTGGCAGGTTTTATTTCTAGAAAAATCTAACGGTATGTTAAATCTAGAGTGGGCTGTTCTTCCTCCTGGAAGAATAGAGGCTGCAACACCTGACGTTGCAACCGCAATGGCAATGTGGCCTTGGGATCTCAAAGTAGCTAGAAGAGACCTATATAGGAAGGTCTTGCCAGTTCCTCCAGGGCCATCAATAAAAAAACTTTGGCCAACAGGAGAGAAAACTGACTGGAGAATTAAATCATAGGCATGCCGTTGTTCAACATTCAATCTAAAAGGCATTAGAAGATCCTCTGCCAGAACTTCAATATTCCTCTCACATTCAATTTCCTTTGTTAGCTGATCAGAGTGAACATCTGCTGAAGTGTTTACAGCTAAGTGGTAGCCAGCAAAGCTTTTACCCATTTGTTCGACCATTTTTTTAATTTCCTGTAGGACCTTATTTCTAATTTCTTCAGCCGTATAAAAACAAAGATGTTGGGATCGCTGGTAATCTGCAGAGAGATCTAGCTGAAATTTGTCCCAAAGAAACTTAGGATCCGCTGGAGCACAACGAACAAGAATAGTAGCAAATAACAGTCTCAAAGAGGGTGGCATTTGGAAAACAACTGCTTCTTCAAGAGTCTCTTGTATATATGTATCAGACTGTAAAAGTCCAAGGGCCAACGCAGCATCTCTAAAGCAATTCATTTTTTGGCTATTACTAGTTAACAGGTCATCAAATGACGTAGGTGCTCGAACATGAGTTAGCAGGAGTCTAAGGTAATATCTCTCTCCTTCACGAGGGCTGACCGTGACCAGCCTTCCAGCTTTTTTACGCTTTCTCTCAGTCCAAGTTTTAAATTTAAAAGACCAAACAAAATGTTCTGGAAATTCCCTATAAAAGCACTTCAACGTTTCAGCTTTTGCATTCGTTTTGTTCATCTTGAAGAACTCAGTTAACATGGTATTTGAGAAATCAATTTTCCTCAGTAGCTGCAAAAGGTCTGAGTTTTTGTTGAAAGTGATAAGCTGCTGCCCAGGTAGGTGAACTTGGAGAGTATAGACAGCTGGAGTCATCTCGTTTAGCCTAAATTCAAAGATGCGCCAAAAAGCCTCAGGAGGTGAAATCCATCTTCCCTGCTGGAATTCTTTAATTTCATCGACATCAGGACGGGAATCATCAGATATAATTTTGAAACTGATAAGATCGTGTCCTTTAAAGACGTACTTGTATAAATATTTAACCAGCTTCAAAGTAGAACAGATTTCTACATTCATGTGGCAATCAAACAAGGCTAAAAGATAAGGATTATAAGGAATGATCTATCTATTGTCAAGTTCAAACCTGCGGACAGTTATCTTTCTGCCATTATCCCTTCTCCTATAGTATGGATAGCTGTCTTCGGCATGAGTTGTATGTTCACAGAAGTTTTTTGGATAATGATTTTTACAGCTACCATTTTTCATACAAGGGCTATTCCTGCCCATTTCCCCGCAAGGTCCATGAACCATGTGCTTAAGAACAAGAGAATACAAATGAGGGAACTGCTTAGGATCAGGGAGCTCAGCAGAAACTATTCTATCGTATGACTCAGGATTAAGCAGCTTGAATTGTGGTCTCAAGATTAATAACAAGTGAGCATGAGGAAAGCCACGTTTCTGGAATTTAATAACGTAAACGCATGCAGCGACCTCTCCAAAAATTTTTCTGTCTAAAAGTTCAGCCTTGAGCATTTCAAATTTTGCCCTGAATACTCTAGACAAAAGATCTGGCCTATCTTGAGGTTTTTCCTTAAATTACAGATTATCTTGAATTTCTTTCCACATTGGATTACATGTCATGGTGAGGAAAATATCCGGCTTTCCATATTTTTGTACTAATGACATTGCATCAAGATATCTCCGCCTCATATCTCTTGGCCCACCGATAAAAGAAGCTGGTAATATCACTCTGCGACCAACTTTTGAGCCTTCACTCTGACCAATGGAAACACTATCCAATACTCCTGCAAGGATTTCTGTTCGAACGTCATTTTGCCTCTTGCGCTGAAAATCCAGTCGAGACGTTTCAATTTTTACATAGGAATCAACAGAAAATTGCTGCAGCAATCTAAGAGTATGCAATAGCATGGATTCATCATTTTTCCTTATCTGGAACCTATAGCAGTAATACTCTCTAGCTGATACAGTATGTTCATCCTGCTTTCCATGATCAGCAGCTATAGGAAATGAAAAACCGCTACATGTAAACAAAAGTTTATTTTGATAACCGTGGAACTGGGAAATTATAAAAGCTAGGAGATGTACTTGCCTCTCTTTTCTAAATCCATAAGTTGGGCTGGTTCCTGTATAGAAGAGGGATCAATGATAACCTCTTCATCACAGGAATAATCAGTTCGCTTTCTTTTATAGACTCGTTTATTTCCGTGGTGCTATCCAGATTCACCACGAGGAAATAAGAGAGGATACTGC
Source organism: Coffea eugenioides (assembly GCF_003713205.1). Lineage (NCBI taxonomy): Eukaryota > Viridiplantae > Streptophyta > Magnoliopsida > Gentianales > Rubiaceae > Coffea > Coffea eugenioides. The sequence continues at coordinate 62,545 of NW_020861778.1, forward strand.
AAAGGGTCATAACAAGCATAATAATGCTAGACCTTGTGAGCAGCATTTGAGTGGCTATAAACGAGAATATGCGCTTGCTTATCGACTGATTCATCATCATGTTCAGTCCATATAGCGGCAACTTGAGAAGTAGAAGGAAGATTATAGATACAATGGTCAAGGCCAGGAAAACAGTTAACACTACAACAAAAATGGTCTTTCCTGACATATCTATAAGGACACTTGCTGGTTTGTGCCATTATAAAACTTCTATCATGACACTAGTTATCAACTCAATAATATATACTCTAATTTTTTTATTTTATTTGATATAAAAATAATAATGTACCTTTAGACTCCCTATTATGACACTTACGAAAATGTGAGATACACCAAAAAAAATTAAAACACAAAACGACGTCGTTGGATTTTGGCGGAAAATTCCTTTGCCAAAACACTTAGTGAAATCTCAAAACTTCATTTTGCCTCCCAGTGAAATTTTGCTTCTTCTTTATCTCTAGCACAAAGTCTCTCTCTCGGCAAACTGTTTCTCAAAACTCTTGGCCAAAATTTTGCTTTCCCACAAAGTTTTTCCTGTTGAATCTCTCCGCAATCAAACTACCCTTGCTTTCCCATTGAAGGGATGTAATTCCATGATAAATTTTTGCCCTAAATTGATTTCTCTCGGTTGCCTAAATTTTTGCCCTCTGCCTCTCTCGGCCACTTTCCTCTCCTCTGCTCCCTACCTCTGCCGTCCCGTCGCCCCTACTCTTTCCCTCTCATCATCAGGTTTAGGTTCGTCAAAACCAGAAAATGGAACAACATGACATTGAAAAGGACGAGTTCGAATTCTCCAAAAACAACGAAGCCCTAATTTTTGGTCCCGCTTCTCAAATCTCGCGATTTCGCTATGTCGTCAACATCGGCTGCTGCAGCTTCTTCTTCATCCTCAACGGCGTCGTCTCAATTCACCTACACTACCGGCACGTACTTTCCGACTCCGTTTCACCTACAACAGCCGCAAACCTATGTGGCTGCTGCCGCTGCCGCTTCAATTTTGCAATTTCCTGCTCCTCCTCCTGCGGTTCCCCACGTTTATCCTGCTCCCGCTACAGTCCCTACCGTGTACTCCCTCCCTCAGTATCAACAAGTACGAACTTTTCTATATCCAATCATGAAGCCACGTTGTTTTTTTATATGAATTTTGGATGGAATATTTTTGGAGAGATTTAGGGCAGTGATTTCGGCTCTTTTTCCTCTTCCCCTGACTTTTGAATTCCCTTGTCAGCAGCTATGATGAGAAACAATTGATCTTTTTAATTATTGGTAGGAGTCGAGATATGTATACCATTGTTGTCTATGTGAGTGGAGGAACCAGGAAGTCCAATTTTTCGGTAAAATACCCGGTCTGTTCATTTATATATATGGCTTAATTCATTTAGGAAGAACTTCCTAAATTGATTTAGGAAGTTGAATTTAGGCATTAGAAGAACTTTAGGTTAATGTTTTTCTTCTAAAATTATTGACCTTCTTTATTGTTGAGGTGTGATTATTTACTTAAGTTGATATGATAATGGTGGAGATTTTAGTTTTTAGAAAAGAGGGAGGGGGGGCAATGTAGAAGGTGAAGGGGATTTCACAAATTTTAGGGTGCAAAGGTGGGCCAAATAAAATATTGGGAAAACTTGTCGCGTGGTACCTGATATTATTGTGGAAGTTTGGTGACCCAGGGGTTTTGTATGTGTGGGCAAGAGTTCTTTTTTTTTGGGAGGGGGGGGGGTTTATATTTGCATCTTAATTTAGGTATAAGTATAGTTTGAGGAAGAGGAATGATGGCAATATTTAAAGTTAAACCAGTCAGTTCTTAATATCTGAAGTTTTGGTGGACAGGCCCAGCAATTATTTCAGAGGGATGCACAAACAATAACACTTGAAGCGCTAGAGAGTGTGAAAGCTGCGCTTGCAAGTAGTGAGATTGAGCACAAGGCCGAGACTAAGAAGAAAGCAGTACCTCGTAAGGCAGCAGGGCAGGCATGGGAGGATCCTACACTTGCAGATTGGCCAGAGAGTGAGTTTCATGTACTCTACTCCTTGTGTGGTTGCATTCATCATTTTTTATGACAATTTTCGCCTGTCTTAATTCCTTCACTGATCTTGTTTTTGCTAGTATTAATGCCTTCAGTATTACTGTTTGTGTTGTGCAGATGATTCTCGTTTGTTCTGTGGTGATCTTGGTAATGAGGTGAATGATGATGTTCTATCCAAAGCATTTTCAAGATTTCCATCTTTTAACATGGCCAGGGTGAGTTATTTGAACTCGTCCACTTTTTATATGTCTCAACCTTCTCTTGTTCGAATTATCGAAACTTTAATTTGTCTCCTTGTCGTGGTTGCCTTTGGTGAGGTTCTGACCTGATTTTGCATGATCCCTTAATCTGATTTCGAAGAAGTGCTTTGATCTGATGTACGAGTTTAAAACTTTGAACTTGGACAACATCTATGGTTATGTTTGTGTGAAATAAGATTAAATTTTGCTAGCATATGATTCTTTAGCTTAAGGGATGCTTGGTATCGAACACTGTTCTGGCTGATCATACTGGTGCTTCTACCATTATTTTTATAAAAGAGAGAAATTTAAGAATCTCTCATGCCTCTGAGCTCTTGAATCTGTGCACTTTTGTGTCTGCATCCACACTCGTCCCTTTTGTCGTGACAAATGCCCCTTGTAGTTAGTCAAACATAATATATATTATCTGATGTTTAAAGGAGAATGATTAATCTGCTTAGTCATACTGTCTTTTGTTCAGTGCATTACTTGACAGTGTTGGTACTGTGATCACTACTATATGTAATGTTGCCTGGACGACGAGCTTTAGTTTCAGCTTGTTGACAATGTTGGCTGTTCAGGCACCAGTTAGTGATTGGGAGTACAATGCTACGCTCCCCAAAACTGCTTCAATGATTGATTTGGCTTCAAAAATAATGATGACTTGTTTAGCACTGACTTAAGTGAGGACCAGTTGAGACAGAGACTTGGACACATGTCCCACACACCTTGTCAAGTAGGAAATTGCAGTACATAGTTATGTCCAATATCTATAATTTTTTCCATCGCATTTGATAGACCAAAGGCTATATTTCTAGCATGACATGATTTCTAGTAGGTTGAATTGCTTGAACGCAAACTATTTCCTGGGGTGTTATTATATTATTATTGTTGCAATTTTTTTCCTATCATTTTCCAATCTCAAATGCTCAAGAATTGGAAAAAAAAATTCTGTTTCCCCAGATCACTGTATACACTTTTCTTCATCCCTTCAATTTCTCGGCTGTTTTCTCTTCTTCTGAAGGATTGGCACTAACCTCTACTAAAGCATAGCCGGACTGCTCCACCTAGAGATGGCTGAAGGAAGTGGAAATGAGGAGACAACTCTTGAGCATACATTAACATGGGCAGTGGTAGTTGTTTGTTTCATCTTGATGAGCCCAAACAATGTACTATATATATACTATACCTCTCGCGGATCGTTGCTAATATTGTACAATTACGTTACCTGACTTTTAGCATTTCTTTCAACTTGTTAGGGATGAGAGTCTTTTTGTTTGTGCACAAGAAAGTCTTTCAAGTTATTGTAAATGAGAATCTTTCGGTACTTTATTGGGATTTTAATACTTGCTTTGAGCACTTGTTTGCGATTTTAGTACTTGCTATGTTTGTACTTGTTATTGACTTTTAATTCAATGAATTATATTTGAGTATCGACTTCTTCTTTTAAATTGCTATATGCATTCTGCTCTTTGAGATAATTTTACAAGTCCCTTGGGATTCTGGTTGATGGAATGTACAGCAGGGAGGACTAATTGCAGGTTGCTTCCATATAAAAAAAAATAGGGGAAAAAGTCCTGGCAATTAAAAGTGTCAGCATAGCTTAACTTCGAAAAACACTAATGACAAATGGGCATGTCGTCCAAAGCAGTGTAAATTCACATGGCTACGTGTCCTTAAAGTCATATATTAAGACAACTAAAGATGCCTTCATAAATTGGATATACTACTGATCCGCTACTGATGTTCTAATGCTATACGGACACTTTCGATTATCACAAAAAAAAGTTTTTGTTGGCAGAGGGAATGCTATAGCAGCATGGTTTTCCTGACACGTTTGAATGTTGCTAAAGATTTGAGGCTATCCCCACATTGGAAGGGACAACACTCGCCCTAGGTGTGAGGATAGATAAAATGTCAGGTTAAATTGTCTATACTGACACTTTTAAATGCCGCTAAAGGCCATTTTTGTTGTAGTGTAAGCACAATATTATGCTTTTCAAGATCTGGAACATCCCTTAGATCCTTAAAGAATCTAGCATAAGGATTATGAGAAAGTATGTCCATCAGAAGCTTTAAAGTGCTCTGACGTAACTTATCAGAAGCAACGACTCGCTTGGTCAATTCTTCATCGGTATCAAAAAAGTAGAGATGGATCCCACAAGGCTTATGATCAGGCTGTGACAAACTGTTTAGAAAATGATAAACCTGTCCCTGAACACGAAAGGTATACACTCCCATTGCATTCCTTGTCAATTCTGGGTCATACTTTGCAGCAAATGAGGTGAAGGACAAGTTATTGTTATAAGTACGAGACAATCTTCTAAAATGCTCGCATTCTTCATCATTTCCTATAAATAAACGCTTTAGAGCATAAGGCATTGCAGGAGCAACAATAGAAATTTCTCCTTGGGAACAACAAAAGCTAGGGGGTTCCAAATGAAATCTTTTAGCTCCACAATATTGACAATCAGGAGCATCAGGCAGCAATAAAGATTCTTTAGGAATTTCATCAATCTTAGATTTTTTTGAGCGACGGCATCTAGTAACTGGCCCTGCAGTTTAGGTTATGTGATGGGAACGATGTTGATAAGGAAAGCTGAAAGAAGTATAATATGAAGGGAATATGGGGAAAAAGTTGAGAAATAAGACAAACAAACAAAGGGCAACCTGATTGCCTCCTCCTTGTCAATATAACGTTTGAATGATCGCTTGTAGTAGCTGGAAGAGCAACAGCACAATCAGATGATTTGCTGGTCCCGTTTGTGTTGCCTGGCAAATGGTTGTATTATTCTAAGAAAGTAACTGTTTGCTCTTAAAGTGACAGGACATCTACAATTATACAATCATGAATTCTAATAAGCTGAAAATAGCACACAGGATTGTCTTAGATGGGGGTAATTAATTTTTTTTAAAAGGTAGAGGTTGAACACTGAAAGAAAGGAAAAAGAATTAGGAAAGTGAACGAATAATATGTATAGGCTGAGCAGGTCTAAAAGAATCAGTTTCGAATGTAACAGGAGAAGACACATCATGCTCACATAAGTGGTCTAAGGACGAAGTAGCAGAAGAGGTAAGGAATCTAAAATTTGACCTATCAATAGGTTTAAAGATGCTAGTCAAACCTTCAGCGGGAGGATGGCAGGATTGTTCATTTTCATTAAGGCCTGCAACTGTAGCTTGTGAAAAGGGGGATGCTGCTGCAGACAGATGACGGAGATGCTTCTGCTTAGAATAGTGGTTATGAGGTAAACAATGGGAAGGGAGAAGGTCGTTCTTTTTTCTTTTCTGAGAACGATTCTGCGCAGAACATTTCCTACAGGGGACTATGTTGCTGCACGAAGCTGCAGCAATGCAGAGATATAGATGGTCTTATATATATAGGAATAGCAGACAAAAGATGACGATATCAGGAGCGAAAAGGAAACATAGCGAAAAAGATTCCCAAGTGCTGCAATACCTGTACCGTGACAGATGTTCATAGATGGAAGATTGAATGCAGCAGAAGAAGAAACACAGTTCCTGGAAAGGAAATTTGAAGCCGTTGAATTGAGAGAGCTAAGGGGATGAAAGTTTAAGGTCTTAACAGCGTTAGAGGTGACACGGGCATTTTCATTAAGAGCATCAAGAGTTTGTTGATTCTGGTTGGAGCTTCTAACAATGCTATCTGAAGGGTGATCCAGTGTTTCAAACCGGAAATTGCTATGGGTCAGGTCAGAAGGCTGAACAGTAGCTGAATGATGAGGAGAGAAAAAGGCTTGCTCTTTCATCTTTGTAGCACTAGAAACTGGTTGATGTTGGCTAGGGTGAACTGTACCACCCAGGAGAATTGCTGCAAAGTGAACAAATAGATGGCCTAACTTGTATCAGAGAAGTGCAGAGAGAACGAAGACAGGAAAAGATGCCAACACGGGAAAAACAATTAAAGAGCTAAATGGCTCCGGGGCAGACAGCTAGTCTAGGACCACGGCATTTATACCTTCTGGAACAAAATTACACTGTACTAAATGCGGGAAAATAGAAGAGGAAGCAGCTCCACTGGATAGGCACAGGGAGGCAGCTATAGCGGTAGACATATAGTTCAACGATTCTTTAGGCGCAGCAGGATGATGATCAGCAATCTGATTGTGACCACCTGCTAGCTTATCATTACGTGCAGGAGCAGAATCAGAGAAACAAACACCAGTTTCAACATGCCCGAACGGGACCTTACGAAGATAAGAGCGCGATGGTTTCTCCTTTTTCTTAAGAAGCCTGGCCTCACACCTCCGGCGCGAAAGGGCAGCCTTATCATCGGAAGACATTTCCGCGTAACGCTTGCGGCGCAAAGCATTTCTATCCATCTCACTAAAAGAGCTAAGAAGGAACAGGCTGAATATAATAAATTTGCGCGAACCGACAGTAAGTATAAAAGAACATAGCAGAATCCAAACTAAAGAAGACGACAAACGCGTGTGGTTCTAAAGTATGAAATAACCAGGAAGGGGGGAAAAACAGCCATATACATAGTCGACAAAAATGGAGCTATAACTAAACAAAGACAACTATATACACAGTGTGACGTAATACACTATTAAATAACTCATCTTTATATCCTGAAGCTAATCTTCAAGATCTATCCCCTAGAAGAAAATGGTCAGTTGGAACCCTACATTTGTTACTCTATTGTAGGGCTTAGTGCGAAGTTTATGACAGCAAAAGAGAACATACCAATTAGCAAAGATATGTGGTATTCACCTGAGATGAATGAGCCATAAATGGCCAAGATAGGAAATGTACAGATAAGGCTATTTAAATCGAAGGTACAAGACAAATTCAAGATTTACAGATTGGGTTCTGAGTAAAAAATTAGAGGCATCTCTAATTGGGCAAATATCACTGCAAGACATTTCCACGTAATTCGTTCAGCGCAGCGCATTTGTAGCCATCTCACTAAAACAGCTAAGAAGGAACAGTCCAAAAGCTAAGAAGAAATAGTCCAAATATAATGGATTTGCGGGAAATTACAGTAAGTACAAAAGAACATAGTAGGATCAAAATTAAAGAAGACAACAAACGCACATTCTTGTAAATAATAGAATATAAAAAATTATATAACGAAACGATGATAACATGCATGGACAGCATCTACACTGCAAGAACGTAGCAAGGGAAAGCAATAAAGCAAGCATGCGTATTGTGAAGAAGGCATGCATGTTGGGGAAAAGGCGTAAAGCGTGAAATGACCAAGAAGGCGAAAAAAACAGCGACTAACTGATGCAGGCACAAACAAACAAGCATCTAACCTGCAAGGGAATTTCTGCCAAAACACATAAGAGAAGATGAAGTCCATAGCAGGCTCCACGAAAGGATGAAAATGCGGCCAAATTCGACAAATAAGGACATCAAATAAAGCTGTAAAAGAGAAAACGACACCCACAGTAACATGAGATGCTAGAAAGGAAGGAAAAAAGCGGGATTTTTTTTCTTTGAAAAAAATGAACTCACCACAAAAGCAGAGGCATATATCGACCAGCATTTATCAGCAGGGGAAGGGGGGAAAAAAGAACAAAGTTAGTGGGAAAAATGAGCCTAGTTTCCACAGTTCATAAGCAACAATAGGAAAAAAGCATATAAACCGATAAATGAATGACTTACCGAGACAATATTGCTGGAGCAGGCGAATAGAAACGAAAGGCTCAAAAGAACAGACCAACAGGCAAATGAAAGAAAGCCAAACCAAGCTATAACTGAAACAATAGAATGGAGGAGGGAAAATGGTAACCGAAAGCGTAAAGCAACTACAAAGCATGATAACATCTGAAAAATCCAGAATACAAAGAATGGAGCAGGTTCAATGGCAGTACGGAGAAGGACGTTGGAAAGTATCAGAGTCAAAGAAGAGAGGCCTCTTTGAAAGTTTGCACAGTGGCTAAGCATTCTTTTGACATATATAACCCAACACAACAAAACTAAGTCAACTCACAAAAAAAGATTGTAAATAAACATGTAAATCAAGGGTAAATAGGTAATTCATGAGCTGTCACATTGACTGAATACCAAAAATCTGACATTAGGTAAAAGTGAAAGGAAGGTTAATCTCACAAAAAACCTGACATTAGGTAAAATTGAAAGGAAAATTGCATCATTATCACCACTATCAGTCCATCATTATTTATCACCACTATCGGTCCATTGGTCAGTTCCATGCAAGCAGTAAAAAAAAATTTTGTATAGGCAGAAGTCCATTTTTTCGGCTCCATACAAGCAGCCAAAACACAACCCATTCATTCAAAACGCACCCAACACCGCAAAGCAAGCATTGAGCACGTGGAGGAGGACGACAACATTTCCACCCATCACAAAGCGACACATCAGCACCACACAGAAGACGATTTGGCAACTTTCCTAAGCACTTAGACTATATATGGTTGAAAACGCAAAACCGATGGTCCTCGTAAGTGATATAAAACTCGCCCTGTTGTCAAAGGATATACTCAACTGGAAGGTGTTGATTATCATGGCACTTTTTCTCCCATTGCTAAAATGGTTACTGTCCGTTGTTTATTGACTTTAGCTACTGCTCGAAATTGGTCTCTTCACCAGCTTGATGTTTACAACGCTTCTCTTTATGGCGATTTTCACGGAGAATCTTGTATGTCGTCTCAACAAGTCATTGCATGGTTTGAAACAAGTTTCTCACCAATGGTTTGCCAAATTCTCGATCAATAGCTATCCAATCTATGGGTTTTGTATAATCCAAGGCATATTATTCTTTATTTATATGTCAGAAAGGCACGTCATTCACAACTCTATTAATTTATATTAATGATATTCTTATAGCAGGAAATAATTCCACAGCTATCTCTGATATTAAACATTTTCTACACAATCATTTCCGAGTCAAGGATTTGTGACGGGTGCCGAATTTGTTTAGTAATAAATTACGTGCTTAAGAGAATATAAATTTGAGAATAGCAGAGAGAAGGATCATCTCCATGGAGATTGGGGAAAATTTGTTCTTTTTAGAGCAAGATTTAATGGGGGAATTTAAATAATTAAAACAAGCAATTAATTCACACTAAGATAATTAAACAAAATTAAGCTAAAATTAAATCAATAAATAGCAAAACTCTAGCAAAGGAGTAACTTTTAGAGACGGTTCACACAACTGATCCTTAGTGCAATAGTAAATTCAATTATTCATTGATAAATTAGTTATAGCTATCAACAAGTTCTTACACTCAGCTCTTTGTTACTTTAATTTGTCGGTAGTTAAGGTACGACCATTTACTATTTTCCTAATCAGGAGATATCCCTTGATACGATCATAGGATTCAATCTCTCAATTCCAGTAAAAATTAGAAAAGCTTAATTCTAACCAACAAACACACTACGATAGTTTATTTAAATTAGATTGTGTGTTTCTCTGACACAAATCCAATCATACCAATCACTACAAGGATTAAAATAGCCAAATAATTATGAATTCTGCTATTTTAATTCGTAGTAGATTATCTAGTTCAATCAAATATTGAGCCTTCGATATTCAGCTAAACATAGCAATCATAAGAAATTAATCTAAAAAGCACACAAATACTAATGAATAAAAGAAACAATAAAAATTAATTCGATCTCACAAATGCTTATAGAACCAAATCTTCAAGTTATCCCTTGACTAAAAAAAGAATTTAGTTGCTTTTCATGGAAATGACCCAAGCAAAAGTCGATGTACAGTCAAAGAAAAAAAAGAGAAAAATTTGAACCCTAGCTCTAATGTCTTTACCTAATTTTATAACTATCTAAAACATATCCAAGTTTCTCTAGGAAAAGAAAATAAAAAGAGAAATAAAAGAAGAATAATAGTTTTCTAATCATGATGGAAGTCCACATATTGAAAAGGATTCTTATTTGCAGTAAGGAATTCGAATTGGAATTAGAAACATCCATGCCTGACAATCCCGAACTTTCTGAACTTGCGCAAATTGGCGCACCCATGACTAATTGGGTAGAAGTCTTTTGAAAAAATACCACTTTAACTCCTTTTCATTCCCAATTCCTATAATTGGCACCAAATGTAGAATTTAAGCAGAATCCATTAATTAACACAATATTTAACTAAAATAACAAGAAAATATCCACAAATTCAGGCACTATTATGCACCCTATCAATTTGGGTGATTTGAAAGACTTCTGGGCATCGAGGTCTCTCGATCAAAGAAGGACAATTTTATTTTGCAAAGAAAGTATGCATTGGACATTTTGAAGGATGGAGTATATTTGGGAGCTAAACCAGGGGATTCTCCTGTAGAACAAAATATTAAATTATCAGATGAAGGAAATTTACTTAAGGACCCATCTTAAGATAGACGACTTGTTGGACGTCTGATATATTTGACAATTACTCATCCGATATCACATATTCAGTAGATGCATTAAGCAGGTTTATGCATGCACCTTGGAAACCCACTTGGAGTTTGCTTTACGTGCACTACGTTACTTGAAAAATAATTCAGGACAAGGTTTGTTTTTTCCCTTTCAGAATGATCTATTTTTTAGTGCATTTTTTTTTTATTTTGATTGGGCACATTGTCCTATTTTAAGAAAATCAACCACTGGTTATTGTATTTTTTTGGGGATCTACTCTAGTTTCTTAGTGGACAATGGCAAATGACTGTCTCGCTCTAATCAGCCGTAGCCGAATATAGAGTTGTGACTGGAGTATGTTGTGAACGACCTCGAATGCATTTATTGTTAAAAGATTTGAGAATATTATACCTAAAATCGGTATTACTGCATTGCGACAATAAAGTCGCGTTGCATATAGCAGCCAATTCAGTGTTTCATGAGAGGAGCAGATGTATAGAAATAGATTGTCATTTCATTCGTGACAAGAAACAAGATGACTTAGTTGCAACTCAATATGTTTCTTCCACGAATCAACTTGTGGATGTGTTTACCAAGCCTTTGAAAAAAGAGATGTTTTCAATCATGAAACGCAAGTTGGGAGTTCTTGATATTCACTCTCTAACTTAAGGGGGAGCGTTGAGAAAGCAAGTCCATAAATATTGACATAGATTTTATTGTAATCAAAATGTAATTAGGAAAGCTTTTGTAAATTGATAGCAATGCATAATTTAGCACAATTATAAGAATTGGTAGAAATAGATATTGTAATGCTATATAAAGTGCATTGTCCTAATTCAATGTATATGAAAGTAACATCCCTTTTTTCCTATCATCTTTTCAAATCTGATGTGCAACTTTAACTTTGAGTTGGCAAATGGAGCAAAATCGGAGAATTTGGATATGACTGAAGCCCCTGGGATTGTTACACCAAGGAGAGTCCCTCTCCTACTTGTTGCAAGTCTACCTAATTAGGCACTTGAATATGTTATGTTCATAGATATTCTTATCATTATGGCTGTCACCTTTGACTTTAATTTCACGCGGGGATTCATTCAGAAAACTTTTTAAATGGTGAAATACTAATTTGTGTTTGCTTGTGTAGTATAATAGAGATGGTTTTTTGAGTTTTGAAAGTGCTATATAGAAAATGAAAGGATACTGAAGTTTCAGAATATGTGAATATATTCTTGAACATTTCTAAATAGCAAATATAACAAGATTCAAAAAAAAAAAAAAAAAATCTTGTAACTAACTCACGGTCCTTATCTTTGTGCTTTGCTAATGGCAATCATCAATCATGCACTTGAGCTCTTTATGATATATATTTGAAAGTAGCTTGTGATTTAGGACGTATTATCCATGTTTTATCTTTGTTATAATTCTATTTTAGTTCGTGATTGACGTCAAGTTTTCCAAATTCGGTCCTTGTTAAGTTCCATTTCTGGGATACCTCGGTGCTTGAATTGAAAAAAATACAGTTTAGCTCGATTTTATCCATGAGCTCGAGTTTGCATATGAATCTGATCACTAGTCAATAATTGGTTTGGAATGAAAATTAATTTAGAAGAGGATCTATTTATTGACAACATAGAAATTTGTAAAATTTGTGAAATGACTAAAAAGGGAAAATCACTATTTTGGTCCATGAACATTTTCACTTAAACCAATTTCGTCCATTACTATTTTTTTTCACCAATTTAGTCTTCAAACAATTATATCGGGTTCAATGTAGGACTTATTAGGTAGCGTCACCACATTTTATGTATTTAGCACGGGGGTGGGGGTATATTTGGAATGACTGTTTCGATTGTCTAATTATAGAGATTATAACAACAACTTTAACGCGATGAAGGAAATAAACCTCTGAAAATTGTGAGAGAAGAGCTCATAGAAATTAGGGCAGTCACCGAACTTGGATATTTGCAAGTGAAATGCAGCTGAGGAGAAACTTCAACAACTCTGCCTCAAGTTTATATAGCAAACAACTCAAACCTGGATAGTCGAGCAAGTGGGCAATTGACTGGGGTGAAGGGAATGAAAAGGGTAGAATGCTACAATAGGGATGAGGTTGTACTTTGTCATTGCCGTGAAGAATGTAGAATTGTAACTTTGCAGACATTGGCGAACCCAGGTAGAAGATTTCATGGATGCATAAATTACGGAGTAAATTTTTGCAATTAATCATGACATATTGCTTGTGTATTTTGATGTATTATATATTTTACTACAACTAATGGCTAGAATTAATGGTCATTGTAGAGACTGATTAATCACATCAGCCCCACAATCAATTTATTCCACTAATTAATCGCCCACATGCTAAACACTGCCATCGAAGAAGTTGAGAAGAAAATGTTGAACTAATTTGGATCTGATGAAAGTTTATCCACATCAGCCCCACAGCCAAGGATAAAGTACAAACACATCAGCCCCACAATTTGATGAAAAGGTTAAACTAAATGCTTGCCACAAACAAACAAAAAGCAATATAGCAGAAAATGTTAAACTAAGTAAGATCTAATGAAAGCTTACTCGACATTGTTGCCAGATCTGCCATCAATGCATTCCATCGTCGAAGACACGGATCTGTTCATCAATCCCAATCACAGTTTTCTTAAATTTTCATCTTTATGAAACCCTACTTCTCTCTCAATTTTAGAGGTTTTTGTCCTCATCTTAAAGTCTCTATTATAATCCCTATAATTAGACAATCGAACTAGTCATTCCAATTATACCCCTAACCCGCCATGCAAAATACATAAAATGTGGTGGCGTCACCAATAACTCGTACATTGAATCCCATAAAATTGTTTGAGGACTAAATTGGTGAAAAAAAATCATGAAGGATGAAATTGGTTTAAGTGAAAAAGTTAAGGGACCAAATTGGCTATTTTCCGGACCAAAAATTTTGATTTACATACATTCTTTGGGATAAGTCATGAAGAAGAATTTGTTATTAACGGTATAAATTTTGATCAAGAGAAAGAAATTTTTTATTTTACTTGCGGGGTAGATTCTCTTATTAATCGATTCATTAGAAATTGTGAAGCTGGAAACTTTTGTGGTGGAAATAATTGGCAAAAAGAAGGTTTGCCTTGCTTGCTGAAAATTGTGTGGATGATTATTATTTTGAGAAAATATATTGGCTTTGATGGTGGGCTTGATTAACTAGAATTGACAGCTACATTGTATGCATAGTACAAGGCTAATTTGCTTCCATATGCGAAGATAAAATCGATGATCAACTGCAAATTGTAATTGCATGTCACCTACGTCGTAACAGAGTTTTACATACAAATCGTTGGCCGCGACGATGGTATCGGACCTTCGCATGGTGAGTTTGCTTTAAAAGGGACAATGTTGACGATATTAAATCAAGATAATTACTATGTTCTTGGTTAATTAGGTGTTTTAGTTAAATTGGGCTTAAGTGTTATAAGTGGTATAGGAATTGGTTTCACAGTTAATTTGGTGATTGAGTTTGTATATGTATGTGATAGTAGAGTCCAATATTACGTTAGTTGATTAGATTGGTCGTATTTAAAGGCCTAGTGGCCTGTTGGTTAGGTGTGCAAAACAGTAGTAAGAATTTGTTCTAATCAAATTGAGTTTTGCGCCCCAGAGTGCCAAAATTGCTTATCTTCTCTTCTTGGCCAGTTGATGTAAATTTATTGAGTCATTCCTCCTTCGATTTTAAGATGTTATTTATACTTCCACTGTGTGGTTTTTTGTACTAAAATAAATACCACTCATGATTTTGCTAATGGCTAGATTCAATTAGAACTATATGCCCTTTCTGACTTTTTTGTTAAATTATCTGCCTCATTACAATTTTAACATTTGGATTTGCTATTCTTCTGTCATGTAAGACTCGGTGTTTGTTGAGTTGAGTACAATTACGCTTGCGATTATAGAAGGACAATCTGACAATAAGACACAGAATGAATATATATACATAACTGAGCATTCGGGTGATGTAGTGTCCCAAGCATATGGTTTAACTCCTAACAAAACAGAACTTTCGTTGCACTCTATAGATTTAACTCCAAAATATCACTTGTACATAAGGTACATTTACAAAAGCAATCACAGTTTAAGAAATTGAAGAACATCTAAATGAACCACTCCATGAGCAAAAGGCAATTTTGTCTTCAACATTCTTCAACCATAACCATAGATATCTTCCAAAAGCTAGTATGAATAGCATTTATCTGTCATAAAAGAGTAAAAGAAGTAGGTAAGGGGAGGAGTACAATAATAAAGAACAAGTAATGAGACTTAGATTATTAAGACAAAAATTACAATTCATTAAGAACCTCATATAATTTGGCCCACATATTACAACACCAGCAAGAAGTTAGAAATCACAGTCCAATCTATACAAATACAACACTGCATAAGCTCAACTAAAGAGCTCTCTAAAACAGTTTTTTTAAATTTTCTTTCTTCTTCTTTAAATAGCTCAACTTATTGAACAATTAAATTGGACTCCCACAGTAATTATTGTTTAATGTTTATGCTTTTGGTTGTTTATATATTAAAACTAGGTGATTGCTTCCCATGCAAGGCGTGGGAACTTTAGACCTGTTAGTAAGGTTGTATTTGTTATTGTAATATTTTTAATAT
Source organism: Coffea eugenioides (assembly GCF_003713205.1). NCBI lineage: Eukaryota > Viridiplantae > Streptophyta > Magnoliopsida > Gentianales > Rubiaceae > Coffea > Coffea eugenioides. The sequence continues at coordinate 77,864 of NW_020861778.1, forward strand.
TTTAGATGATGAAAAGAGTGATGTGGTGTGTATCGTGAACTTGGGCTGGGAGTGAAAAGGAGTATTAGTCAAAAATATATTAGTTCAAAGAGTAGTCATGTACTAATACAAAGGATACAGCCAATGCAGTAATGATGATTCACAAGAAAAAGGAAAGCATGATATTTACATATACAACAGTAATCTAGTATAGATGATTCAAAAGAAAGAGGCTCCTTTGACGTTCAAATACATTCCATTAACATGTAACAACAACTCAGATGACAATGAAATAAATTCACAAGTACCAATCACTTGGTCATTACTGCAGTAACAGTTAATGGAAGTAGCAAGATATTGCTACAACTTGGTCACATGCAAATTTTTTTTTTTGTTCTGGGTTCACAAGGAATGAATTCATAAATTATGAAGCAGCAAAATAAATTCACAAGTACCAATCACTTGGTCATTACCACAGCAACAGTTTCAATACCAACAGTTTCAACTTTCTTGAGACAATCAAGTTGCATCTTAAGTTTGCAAAATATCAAGTTTTACATGTCCATTAAAAATTTTAAAAAGTACCTTTGCTTTCATCACCACCTTTCCGGCTTAGAATACCTCCTTGAACACCACCCCCATAAGCCACTGCTTCATCTGGTTTTACACTCTTGTTGGGTTTCTTTCCATCAAAGTAGTCCTTGAGAAGTTATTGGACTTTTGGGATCCTGGTAGCCCCACTAACAGGAAAAATTTCATGCATCTGTGGTTCTCCAAACCAGCATCCCCCATAGCCTTCTTGACAAGTCCCATGTTTTTGCTAAAGAGGTCATTGTTCAACTCGTCAAATCAAGCATGAGTCCTAACTTGCTGCTGGCTGCTTAAAGCTCTTTTGGCACGTTCAGCTTCCCTCAGTTTTCCAAGTGGTCTATTGTGGTTGCTGATGTTCTTTCCATGTTTCTTGTTAATCAACTTGATGAAATATTCTATAATCCTTTGATGAAAGCCTTTGCCTACAATAAAACAGAGCAATTAGAACCATATGAAAGCTTTTTATAAGAAATGTAACTAATAAAACTTATACAAGAAATTGGTTGCTTTAATCATTGTTCAATATTTTGCAAAATCAACAGTTAATTAGTGTAGTTAGATAAACTTTTTTAATTCGTAGTTAGACAGGCAACTGCTGCTGCTCTGGGTTCATTGATAGTCCTAGCAACATTCAGCCCAGCAATAATACCTGCATTCTTTGTTGCCTGCCTCTGGGCATCATTGAAGTAAAATATGATTCAACGAGTAACTCTAGAAATTGAACTATACCGGGAACAGTTACCACAGCATCCTTAATTTTCTTTGCAAGGAAAGCTTCAGCTGCTTCTTTCATCTTAGTTAAAACCATTACACTAATTTCCTCAAGACTGAAGACTTTAACCTTACTATCCTTAATTTTCACCTAGATATAAGGTTTTCCATCCTTGTTCACAATCTTACAAGGAACGAGCTTCATATCCCTCTAAACTTCATTAGTCTCAATCCTGTTATATAACAGTTATTAAGACTTCAGTGAGTATATGTATACACACCAAAATGTTCCAGCAAAAATGATAAATACACGAGTGTGCCTTACTTTCATCCAATAAGTCTCTTGACATCAAAGATAGTTCTTTCAACATTAACATCGAATCAGTCTTTCGCTACCAGCAAATGCAATCCATGATGGCTTAATACGATTCCTTGGTCATTTGCTGTGATTTCAACATGACCATTTTTGTAAATATGAGCACATGAATAGGTAGTTCCAAGATCTATTCCAATGACTATTCCTAATTTTGCAGCTTATTCTTTGGTGATGGAAATTGTAGATAGACAGCCTTTTGCACCGAAAAAGATAGACAGCCTTTTGCATATTATTGGAAAAAGTAAAACTCTTATGTATAGTTTTTGAGAGAAAAAAACTAAAACACTGCAGGATGAAGCAATTCCACACTCATGATGAAATCCACAATTACTCGAGCAACCGTGGGATTGAAGAGTTCGAAGAGCTTGCTCAAACATTGTGGTGACCATCCCAAGAACAAGTGGAAAAAATAAGAACTCATTTAATTTCAAGAAAATGAAATGAACATCAAGTATCAAACTAACAAACAGTGCAGGAACAGAAGAAGGATATGAACTGCGAAGAACAATCTGATAGATAGCCTAGTGGTTAATGGTTTTTTTTCCCATCTCCCTTTTTTCTTCCTTCCCAATCCTTCCTTGCTAAAAAATGGCTTTGAAAGTATCAAATAGTACCTATCAAATTAGCGAACTGAGTTAGTTTAAAGAAGATCCTATAATAGTTATTCTAAAAATCTTTAGTCACTTGCTACGTGAGGAGGGCGTGGCAGATAATAACTCTTTGTTTTTTGGCTCATTTCGAATTGATATACTTTTTGGCTTAATTGGAGAGAACTAATTTGAATCATTTCCAACCAATTTACAGATAAAAAAAATTTCATTTATGAAAATGAAATAGAAAAAATAATAGCACAAAAACAATGAAAATAGACATCAATGGCTAGTAAAAAAAAGGTGTTCTTTTATCATTGAAAATTAGGCCAATGCTGATCAATGAGCTATAGTTGTTTGACTATCAACAGACATAATATCAAGAAATTATGAGAGCTTTTTTTGCTGTAACATCAACAGGCATAATATCAGATGTGTAATCTTGTTTTACCAGAGTTTCTGCCTATACAGTGATAATCTAGCACATTAACAGGCAAAAACAATAATCAGGCAGACAGTCACTGAATCGAATAATCAGGCAGCTTATTTTCATTGAGCACCACCTTGCCATCAGAATAGTAAAAGTTCGCTGTCTCTAAGTAGAATTTTTTCACTTCACAATATTTACAATCCAATGCATCAGGCAGACGGTCAACATTATGGCTAATGAAATTCAGAGCATCTAACCAGCTATATTTTTATGAGTGTGTTATGTGCATATCAATGGGTTATAAATATTTGAATATGAATAGATGTAAGATAAAGAAAGAACGAGACCTTTGTTTTGCATACAAGTCTTCTCATACTTCATCCTCCAAAACTGGGAATCCTAAAATTAGTTCAGGAACTCTGGGGCTAAATTACAAAAAAGAAAATGGAATGACCGGAATTGCAAATTTAAGCAAACGATCGTCTTCCCCAAACAGATTAGGCATCAATCTTCTATTTAGACCTTCACTCGGGCATTTTAACAAACAGTACATGGGCATAGAAGGATCCAGCAATTTTTGCTCAATTGGGACTGTAATTAGCCCCCCAAAATTTGTCAAAACACAAGAGATTTCAGTCCAAACAACATACAATAGCATACAATCTAAAATTGTTAGCAATCAACATGAAGTTGGCACTGAACAAACGCACGGCAAACATGCTTTGAGACTTTTCAATGTTCATACTAAAAATGGAAAACTAAAATTCAAAGAAGGCAGACGGCTTACAGCGTTTGCTTGGCGAAGTCTGCAGGCGATGGTGATGGTCGAAGGAAGGTGCGAATGATTAGGCGGCTATAGCTGCCATGGTAGCTGCGCTGGAGCTGGGCGCTAGTGGTGGGTGGAAACATGAAATCGAGGAGTGACAGTGAGAGAGAAAGGCCGTGCGGGAAGGGGAGATGCGTCAGGCAGCTAGGCAGCGCACGAAATGGAGGTGCCGTGGCGGAACTTGGAGGCGGCGGAAATTGGATGAGAGCAGAGTGACGGCAGCTATGGAGATTGCGCGCTGTGATGGCCGATGAGCGGCTGTTGCTCTGTATTTTCTTTGTGTCCCCTCTAGGCTAAGACCTTTCTCTGTTTCTGGTTTCACTTCCTCAATCACCAGCACCAGCCCCCAAATGAAACTTTAGTCTTTTCCTTCGTTCCCCTGCCGACGTCCCCCTTTTCTTCCTCGACAGCTAAAAGATTTTGGGCAGAAATTTGCAAAAAAAATTGTAGAATATTAGGGATTTGGAAAAATTGGGGAAAATGTATAGGAGAGAGAAAAATGAACCTTTCCAATGAAAACCTTGCCCTTTAATGCTGGACAGCCATGGTGATGCTAGTGAGAAGCCAGAGAACGGATTTGTTGTATGGGTGAAGGTATCAGGTGCCGTGCGGAAGCTCTGTTTTGTGCTCAGTGCAGAAGCTTGTTTGTTTCAGCTCGGTGAAAGTTTGTGTTGCTCAAGTGTTCCGTTGCTTTAACTCAGACCAAGTGTTCCGTTGCTTTTGTTTTCAGAATGTGTTCCGCTGCTTTGGTCTTTGCTTTGCTTTGGATATTGTTTTTGTTGCGCGGCACTTTCACTATGATTTGATCAAAATTTTGACTTCACTCATTTTCCCTCCATTTGATACCAAAAATCATGTTTTTTTCTGGATTTGTAATATGGTTTGAACCATAGATTTTAATGCTATAGTATTATTCTTTATTTTTTAGCAAAAAATAAAAATTTTCATCAACATAGGTGGCAAAATTTGTTAATTTCATATAATTGAAAATGTACTTTTATAATTTGCTAATATTTTATACTAATTTCTTATAATTGCAGCACTAAAGAACATCATGTAATTGAAAATAATTAAACTCAAATTATATGGTTATAACATAGTTTCAATAAAAATAATCATTTTCCCAACATTTGAGACCAATCATCATGCTTTTTTTTATTTTTAATTTGGTTTGAAGCATAGATTTTATTGCTATAGTATTATTCTTTATTTTTTAGTACAAAAACACAAATTTTCATCAATATAGGTGGCAAAATTTGTTAATTACATATAAGTGAAAATATACTTTTATAATTTGCAAATATTTTAGCCCTGCAATTTTTTATAATTGCAGCACTAAAGTACATCATTAATTGAAAATAACGAAAGTCAAATTCTATGGTTATAACAGACTTTCATTAAAAATAATCAAATGCTATTAATAAGACATTATTGTTAAGTCAAAATCAAAGAAAATTTAGTGATGACATAATGTTATCACTAATTTATTCAAGATTATAATGACAAGAAAAGTCGTCACTAATTAAATTGCTAGTTTTTAATATTGTCAATTGCTAGTTTTTAATACTTTTGTGAAAATATTGATAATGGTTGAGAAAATTTTGTTACATTACTGCAAGTGATAAATGTACTTTTGTTCTTTTTCAAACATTTATTTTAATGTTTAATTTTGTTTAAAACTATTGTACTAGTATAGATTTGCAAAACAAAACTTAAGTTCTCAATAGTTAAAAAATTCATTACAGAGAAAACACAAAGTAGTAGTTGCAAAATGTGTATAAATTACAGATATTTTAATGTGTATAAATTACAGTTTATTTTAATGTTTAATTTTGTTTGAAACTATTTTACTAGTATAGATTTGCAAGACATAGATTTATGGGTAATTTCTTTTTTTTTTTTTGCTTTCACATATTTAATTTATGTTAAATACAAAACCTACCAGTTTCCCTTTCATAAAAATATTAGTGCAACACTTTTTGAATTTTACTTACAAACATTTATGTATTTAACATAAATTAAATGATTCAGAGTGAAATGCCCATAAAGAGCAGAATATTTGTTCATGTAATGGAGGAAACCCACAAAGAGTTGGTACTTTATGGGCCATTTCTTTTTTTAAAAAAATTTAATTTATGTTGAAAAGATAACCTGCCAGTTTTCGTTTTGTAAGAAATCAGTGTAACACTTTTTGAATTTTACTTACAAACATTTATAAATTTATCATAAATTATATGTTTGAGAGTAAAATGCCCATAAAAAGTTGGTACTTTGAATAGATAATGCTCATTTGCCCATAAACTACACTCCCTGAAGGCTATTTTGTTAATTACTTTGTAGTACTTTGTTATTCCTTTGCTAATACTACTTGGCATGTAGTACAAAGGATAAATCTGGCATAAATTTCTTATTCCATTGATAAAAAGACCTGCCTGCCTTATAACTATTGTAATGAAAGATATATCTTTAGAGTTTATAACAAATTATTACTTAAGTTTGAGAAAATTATAAAATATTTATGCATAGTTTATCAAGATACCATTCGCAATTTCCTAATAAAAAAATAGGGGCTAAATTGTAAAAGCTAGGGTGCCATAATAGAAATAATAAAATTGGTGTATTACATATGGGGGTTAAATTGCAAAAGTTAGAGTGCCATAGTAGAATTAATAAAATTGGTGAATTACATATGGGGCTAAATTACAAAAGTTAGGGAGTAATAATAGAATTAAAGAAATCGGTGCACTACATATGGGGCTAAATTGTAAAAGTTAAGGTATCATAATCGAATTAATGGAATTTTTTACAACATTTGGGGCTAAATCGCAAAAGTTAGGGTGGCACAGTAGAATTACAGAAAGTGACTTAGAAATAAGTACTTTAAACAGTGACGATTAATTCTTGTCACTAAATCCAAATCGGTAGAGTGACAGTGACGATATTAGAAGTTGTCACTATATAGATCATTTTAGTGACAACTTTTTCAAGGTCGTCACTGAAGACTTAGTTGCTTTGAGCAATTATGACAACTTTTCTTGTCGTCACTAAACAACCACGTTTTGTGACGACTTTTGTCGTCACTAAAAAATGTTGTCACTAATGACCATATTTCTTGCAGTGTAGTTTGTGACGAAAATAACGGGTCGTCACTAAACATTTAGTTGCTTTGATGCAATTATGACAACTTTAGGTGTCGCGACTAAAGAAGCTCCTTTTGTGACGACTTATTGTCATCACTAAAAAATGTTGTCACTAATAAAATTTTTTTTTAGTGATCAGTGACGACAATAAAAAGTCGTCTGTAAATAGGCCAAGCAATAGTGATGATGTTCTTAATGTCGTCACTATTGTGTGTTCTAAACACTCCCGCGCTCTTGCTAAAACTTGGCGGGAATTTACTAGTGACGACTTAGAAAAGTCATCACAAATGAGTTGGCTCCCATTAGAGGTTTGTGACGAGTTAGAAAGTCGTCAATAAAGGATCCACTTTTGTGACAACTTTTTTTCGTCACAGAGAAAAGTTGTCACTGATGACCAATTTTCTTGTAGTGGCGCTGCTGTATAAATACATGCCAAGCTTGAATCCAAAAAGAGAATACATTTTTCTTCATAAATACGTCACCAATAATTTAAGTGGGCAAATTTACCTACCTTACATTGCATTTTGTCAATGGGTCACATCAATCGAGTTTTGGCAAAGCCAAATTCAACTCAGAAAATGAATACGAATTTCAAACTTTCAGCCTTGGATTTAATTTAGAAGGCTCAAATTCAGCTCCTAAGTTTAATATGAGTTTTGGGCTCATATCAGGATTGGGCCAAGCTCATAACTAAGTACACAATTATATATCATATACTCTTTCCGTCCCATTGTTAACGTCATGTTTCTACTTTTTTGTTGTCCCAAAATAAGAGTCTTATGGCAAAAGTCAAACAAATTTCACTACTAATTTCCTTTTATACCCTTAGTAATAATGACAAGATTCCATCAATTAATAATAAATAATTGCATATGCCCACCACAACACATGCACACTTTCACCATTCCTGTGACCTTTTGCTTTTAGTTGGCTATTTCCATGTGTCAGACAATGGGTAAAACTGGAAGAATATAAAAAGCGCAGTTCACCATTTTACTGTACATAAAAAGTGCAACTACCGAAAAACGTCCCAAATTTTGGGACTGAGAGAGTATTAATATTTATGAACTATTATTTATATATAAATTATTAATATCTTAATGTTATGATATATATAATCTACAATTATATATATTATATATAATTATACATATACATGGGTCGAGTTTTAATTACGTTTGAGTCTAGTAGAACCCAAATTCAGCTCACACTTAATTTGGATCTATCATTTAGATCCAAACACTTTTTGACCCTACTATGAAGTGGCGTCCTCTAATTTATGAGCAGCCTTGAAAATTTCTATCTATATTCTGAACTGGAACTAGCAATTGCAAGTACTTCTTCTCAATACTAGGATGATAGAATGATATTTTCAGTCGGACACTTGTGCAGCATCCTATATTAAAGTACCTCATCCTAAATGGCTTAACTTTTGCAGTTGAACACTGTCCAGTAATTTATGAATCCACTTGGTTGGATTAATGTTAATAATTTTTTATGAATGAAGGCTAAATGCTTACAATAAATTGTAGTGTCGCTTGTCCTGGACACCAGCCATGAGTAGCATGACTCATGAAACCTATGTTTTGAAACTCGAAACGGATAGTGACTAGGCTGAACTCAAGAGTCAATGGGTTCAATCAGATTCGGATCAATCTAAGAATCGGGTGACATCATCATAATATTATAAATATATTAATTAAAAATTAAATAGATTATATGTAAAAATATATATAAGTGTATTATCAATATGGAAAAAATGTTCCTTTTATCTCTCTATTTGTATTCTTATACATCCTAAATTTTAGCATCCTCCGATCATAACTCTAATTGAATGTTCTTAAGCTTGAAATGAAAATTGATGCGCCTAAAACTAATTTATGAGACTTGTTTGACAAATAAAGAAATTTATGAAAGCATTTACCACTGTTCAGAAACTTGAGAGGTCAAAATAGAATAATAGAAAAGTTGTGAACCAATGTCTAAATCTTTGCTTCTTTCCAAGTTTTCGGTTTATAAGGAAGAGTATGCCTCGTCCGGTCTTCTTCAACGTTTCTTCTTCTCCAGCCTGTAACATCCAATTTCCTATTATGTTGTTTTCTTCCTTTTTGTACTTTTAATCTTCTAAAATCTTTTGTCTTCTTTTCTTTCCTCACCAAAGAAAACATTAATTTCTATTCTTTATGTTCATTTTTGTCTTCAATTCTCTTCTCATTTCTTTACAATTCTTTTATTTTATTTTTAGATCTTGTTACATTTGAATGCTGGAAGAATTGTAAGTGGCTATGCCGCAGCCACCGCGATGGCCACCACCAATCTATGCTTTTTAATCAAGAACATCAATTTCTATTCTTTAGATTCATTTTTATCTTCAATTCTCTTTCAATTTCCCACAATTTTTCAGTTTTAGATCTTGAAGATTTGGATGTTGGAAGAATTGTGAGTGGTTGTGCCACCACCACCGTCATAGCCAAGACCCGAGCTTTTTAATCAAGATCTGCAGATAAAATCGTCAGAAGTCAAAAATTGGAAAAAAAAAACTGGGGTTTTTCATTTTTTGGGTTTCTGGTCTAACCGAGGTTTTGATCGAGTCTTAGCCATGCAATTTTTAACACAAACTCGAACTGGATGCTTTGCTGGTTCCTGGTTCATTTGGTCGAACTAGTTCGTTCGGTCCAATTTTAAAAACAATGCACGAAACAAGTCACCTACAGAAAACTCGAAAACATAACAAACTATTTTGGACGTCAGAAGTAGAGATTGCATATTTTCCAAACGATATAAGATAAAACCTAGACTTAGTTAACTAAAGGCGTTATCACATTAAATCAAAGCACATTACTGAAGAGTTTTGGCACGTATCTTTATTTTATATTGTTTGAAAAATGTGACGTATGTTTTACTCAAGAGAGATGTGATGGATCACCAATGATACATTAATTATCTTATCGTTTGTTTGTCACAACTAATCCTGCATAGATCTCACCTAATTAATTTCCTAGGATGACTTGTATCTATTATTGTTTTAGTCATCCAAAAAATTTAAATTATCTTGCGGATCCCTTTTCCAACTTGAAATACACGCTTTTCTTCTTCTTCATGACTCCATTTTGGCAATGGCAAAATGGACTTTTTCTTTCTTTTGGAAGTGCAAAACTCGTAATTCACTATTAAAAGTAAGCAAAAATGCACACAATTTGCTGCAAAAAGCAGAAAACAAAGAGTATGAACCTTAAAGAACCATTTAGAACCCGTTCATTCTTACACAGAAAATGTTTTACAAAATATTCTAGAAATTCCAAGAGCTTAAGGGAGAAAATAATCCAAGAGAGTAGGGGAAAAAAAAATAATACTAAAGCTGGCTTTCACTTTCCCGTGCAAGCAATCTTACTTATGTTCGGAGATTTTAGGAAAGGGACATCGAGTAAAGTCAAGAAATAAGACAAATAAATTTCAGAATTTTAAATTTAGCAGGCACATACATGAGGTTCCCTTCTTTTCATTTTCCCTTTCCCATTCTCATTTTTTAATTACAAATTGGGTGACTTTTTGGTTCTATTACATTGTTAAGGTTTTCATAATTGTCAAACCTAAGAAAAGGACTCAAAGGATCATGTTTTGAATCATTCTCTTCAATTTTACCCTCCAGTCCCTGAGTGTTAAAAAATACATAATTATTTTAGAATCACAAATAAAATTAGTATCAACTTTCAAAGGAAAAGAGGAGAGCCTAAGAGTCCAGCTGAAAATCTCTAGTTACCTGATTATTGTCCCTATTAGGTAAAGAGAGGCTTACATTCATTTTTTGCCCCCTCTGGAAGTTGCATTTCGAATTAGCTATAAAAGATGGCACTTCGTGGAAGCTAATAAGTGTAGTAGGGAACCCAAACGAAGCAATAGCGAACCAATTCACATTTCTGAACGGAAAAACAAAGATGTATATGCTTCCAATTGAGCAAATAATTGCCTTTTCTTCAAACATTCTATCTCATTACTTCTTTGTTTCCTCTTCACCATCTTTGTTGTCAAATGGCGAAATTCCACTTCGAACCCCTCACAGAAACTTCCACCTTCCCTCCAAAGCTTCCCATAATCGGAAACCTTCATCAACTCGGTTCAATCCCTCAACGCTCTCTGAAATCATTAGCTCAAAAATACGGTTCCCCAATGCTGCTTCATCAATAGCAAGTGGCGTCCTCAACTTTATGACCAGCCTTGAAAATTTCCTATCCATGTTCCGAAGCGGAACTAGCAATAGCAAGTGCTTCTCAAATACTATGATGATAGAATGCTATTTTGAGTTGGACGCTTGTGCAGCATCCTATATTGAAGTGCCTCATGCTAATGGCTTAACTTTTGCAGTTGAACACAGTCCAGTAATTTGTGAAGCCATTTGGTTGGATTAATGTTAATAATTTTTTATGAATGAAGGCTAAATTCTTAAAATAAATTGAAGTGTAGCTTGTCCTGGACACAAGCCATGCGTATCATGAGTCACAAAACTGGTCACCTATAAAAAAGTCAGAGTGAAACATAACAAACTATTTCGTTGGTCAGAAAAAGATATTGAATATTTTACAAAAGTTATTAGGTAAAACCTAATTAACCTTTCTTTCTTTATCTCTCGGATCAATGTGAGACATAATCTTTTACTCATGAATCTAACAAATCTCTCCTTTCATGAGTAACCCCTCACATTAAACCCAAATTTATAAACTCTTCTTGGATCTCACTTTAATACTAAATGCAATCTCACCTTATCACTTAAGATTACCTTTTCTCCCAAACACGGACCCACTCTTCTTCAACATCTAAATTGTATTCTGGACCTCTGCCAACCTTTGGCTTCTTGATCTAATACTAACTGGACCCTTTGCCAAACCCATGTCGCACCTGGTACAACACTAGCCAAATTCATTAGCACTTTGGCACTTCGATTCACCATCAAGAAGAGAATTCACCGTTCCAACTCTTAAAAGAACTCACTTGCCCATGAGTAGCCCAGTCTTGTAATCTAAAACTCTAATACCAATTCGATATGGAGAAACACCTCGAGAGAGTTCACCAAAGAACTTAATATGTAAGTCAGGAATCCAACTTTGACCCAAAAGCTAAGTCATTAGGTCTCGAGTCCTTACTTACATATTAATCACTCTTTCTCTCGGATCAATATGGGACATAATCCTTTTTTCATTAACCTAACAATTTTGGCATGTATCTTTATTTTATGTTTGTTTAAAAAATGTGATGTATGTTTTACTCTAGAAAGATGTGATGGATCACCAATGATACCATTACCTTTGCTATTATCCCTTTGTATGATTGCACCATTAAGTACATTAATTATCTGATCCTCTTGTTTGTCCCAACCAATCATCCATAGATCTCAAGTAATTAATTTTCTAGTATGACTTGTATCTATTAGTGATTTAGCCGCCCAAAAAATTTAAATTTTCTTGCGGACCCCTTTTCCAACTCGAAATACATGCTTTTCTTCTTCATCACGACTCCATTTTCGCATGGCGAAATGGATTTTTTCTTTCTTATGGAAGTCCAAAACAGTAAGCAAAAGATACACAATTTACTGCAAAAAGCAGAAAACAAAGAGTATGAACCTTAAAGAACCATTCAGAACTCATTCATTCTTACACTAAAAATGTTTTACAAAATATTCTAGTATTCCAAGAACTTAAGGGAGAAAATAATCCAACAGAATAGGGAAAAAAATACTTAAATTCTGGCTTTCACTTTCCTATGCAAGCAATCTTGCTTACGTTTAGAAATTTTAGGAAAGGGACATCTAGTTGATAAGCTTACATTTTACGTGTTGAAGTGTATTTTACTATTTAGTTTTGGTGTGTTTTATTCACTTTTATAGCTAATTAACTACATTTCTAGTGAAGTTTACATTTTGTGGTTATAGATTGAAAAATTGAATTTCTATGGATTAAAGTGGTGAAAACTTCATATTTTTTTTAATGATTTAATCATCAAATGGAGTGATTTGAGAAGATATTTGGATGATTGTTGATGATTTGAAAGGATGTAAAGAGAATATGAAGTGCCAAAAACTCAAAAGATGAAATGCAATCAAGTATAAAAGAAAGGAGTTTAATAGTTTTGACACATGTTGGTATTTCAGCTATATCTTGAGTTACAAGTATCAGATTGAAGTGATTCTTTGGTTATTTTGAAATTAACACATATCTCTATAATTATTATGAAGACATTGAAATCTAGTTCATAAGGTTTCCTAGTGAAAAGGTCAAAATACATTTAGTCACTCTTGTTGTCAAAAATTGAAACAAAGTTTTGATCAATCGAGAGTACTTTGGTATTTTTCAGTCCACAGTACTTCAAATTAAGTGATTCTTGAAGCATTTGAAGCTAACGTAAAGTTTATCTTTTGCAGAAGAGTTAGTTCAATCTCTATCATCGACAAAGTATCAGCTAAAATTGGTACCAAAATAGAGTAAAGTTAATTAAAGGCATTACCACATTAAATCAAAGCACATTGTTGAAGAGTTTTTGAAGGAGAGAAATACCTTGAGGGAGTTTATTAAAGAGCTCAATATGTAAGTTTAGAACTCAATTTTGTCCCAAAAACTTAAGCCATTAGATTTCGGACCCTTACTTACATATTAACCGCTCTTTCTCTATCTCTCGAACTAATCTGGGATATAATCCATTACTCATGAATGTAACAAATTTCTCCCTTCATGAGTAACTCTTCACATTAAACTCAAATTTACAAACCCTTTTTTAACCCCACTTTAATACTCAACATAATCTCACCTTATCACCTAAGGTCACATCTTCTCTCAAACATGGACCCACTTTTTTTCAACATCCAAACTACATTCTGAACCCCTATCAACCTTTGACTCCTTAGTTTAATACCAATCGGACCCCCTGCCAAACTCATGGCACACGTGGTCCAACACTAGCTAAATTCATTAATATTTTGGCACTTCGGTCTACCATCAATAAGAGAATTTTCGCCGGTCTAACTCCTAAAAGAATTCACTTGCCCATGAACAGCCTAATCTTGCAACCTGAAACTCTGACACCAATTTGATGGGGAGAAACACATCGAGGGAGTCCACCAAAGAGCCTAATATGTAAGTCAGAAATCCAACTTTGACCCAAAAACTTAAGCCATTAGGTTTCGAGCACTTACTTGCATATTAACCACTCTTTCTTTATCTCTCGTACCAGTGTGGGACATAATTCTTCGCTCATGAACCTAACAGTTTTTACATGTATCTTTTTTTTTTTATGTTTGTTTAAAAAATGTGATGTATATTTTACTCTAGAAAGATATGATGGATCACCAATGATGCCATTGTCTTTGCTATTATCCCTTTGTATGATTGCAACATTAAGTAATTAATTATCTGATCCTTTTGTTTGTCCCAACCAATCATGCATAGATCTCACGTAATTAATTTCTTGGTATGCCTTGTATCTATTATTGATTTAGCAGTCCAAAAAATTTAAATTTTTTTGCGGACCCCTTTTCCAACTTGAACTACATGTTTTTCTTCTTCTTCATGACTTCATTTTCGCATGGCAAAATGGATTTTTTCTTTCTTTTGGAAGTCCAAAGCAATAAGCAAAAGATACAAAATTTACTGCAAAAAGTAGAAAACAAAGAATATGAACCTTAAAGAACCATTCAGAATCTTTTCATTCTTACACTGAAAATGTTTTACAAAATATTTTAGTATTCCAAGAGCTTAAGGAAGAAAATAATCCAAGAGATTAGGGGAAAAAATACTTAAATTCTGGCTTTCACTTGCCTATGCAAGCAATCTTGCTTACGTTCAGAAATTTTAGGAAAGGGACATCTAGTTGATAAGCTTACATTTTATGTGTTGAAGTGTGTTTTATTATTTAGTTTTGATGTCTTTTATTCACTTTTATAGCTAATTAACTACATTTCAAGTGAAGTTTACATTTTATGGTTCATAGCTTGAAAAATTGAACTTCTATGGATTAAAGTGGTGAAAACTTCATATTTTTTTGGTTTAATGATTCAATTATCAAATGGAGTGATTTGAGAAGATATTTGGATGATTGTTGATGATTTGAGAGGATTTAAAGAGAATATGAAGTGCCAAAAACTCAAAAGATGAAATGCAATCGAGTATAAACAAAAAAGGGAATTTGACAGTTTTGACACCTATTGGTATTTCGGCTATATCTTGTGCTACAAGTATCATATTGAAGTGATTCTTTAGTTATTTTGAACTTAACACATAGCTCTACAATTATGATGAAGACATGAAATCCAGTTCATAAGGTTTCATAGTCAAAAAGTCAAAATACATTCAGCCACTCTTGTTATCAAAAGCTGAAACAGAGTTTTAACTAGTTAAGAGTATTTTGGTTATCTTTTAGTCCATGGTGCTTCAAATTAAGTTATTCTTGAAGTATTTGAAACCTAAATTAAAGTTTATGTTTTGCAGAAGAGCGAGTTCAGCCCCATCATCGAGAGAGTATCAATTAAAATTGGTACAAAAATAGAATAAAGTTGAAGATTGATCAGAAATGAGGAAACCTACAATAAAGCAAAACAGAAGTAGATATTGAATATTTTCCAAAAGTTATTAGGTAAAACCTAGACTTAGTTAATTAAAGGCGTTATCACATTAAATCAAAGCACATTACTAAAGAGTTTTTGATGGGGAGAAATATCTTCAGAGAGTTCACCAAAAGCCCAATATGTAAGTCAAGAACCCAACTGTGATCCAAAAGTTTAAACCATTGGATTTCGGGTCCTTACATATTAACTGCTCTTTCTTTATCTCTCGGACCAAGGTGGGATATAATCCTTAACTCATAAATCTGACAAATCTCTCCCTTCATGAGTAACCCCTCACATTAAATCCAAATTTACCAACCCTTCTTTGATCCCACTTTAATATTCAACGCAATCTCATCTTATCACCTAAGGTCATCTCTTCTCCCAAACAAGGACCCACTCTACTTCAACATCCAAACTGTATTCTGGACCCCTGCCAACCTTTAGCTCCTTGGTCTAACACCAATCGGACCCCCTGCCAAACTCATGGCGCACCTGGTCCAACACTACCCAAACTCATTAGCACTTTGGCACTTCGATCCATCATCAGTAAGAGAATTTTCACTAGTCCAACACGTAGAAGAATCCACTAAGTCATGAGTAGCTCTGTCTTACAACTTGAAACTCTAATACCAAGTTGATGAAAATAAACACTTTGAGAGAGTGCATCAAAGAGGCCTACTTTTTCCAACTTGAAATACACGCTTTTCTTCTTCTTCATGACTCCATTTTGGCATGGCGAAATGGATTTTTTCTTTCTTTTAGAAGTCCAAAACAATAAGCAAAAAATACACAATTTATTGCAAAAAGCAGAAAACAAAGAGTATGAATCATTCAGAACCTGTTAATTCTTGCACTGAAAATGTGTTACAAAATATTTTAGTATTCCAAGAGCTTAAGGAAGAAAATAATCCAAAAGAATAGGGAAAAAATACTTAAGTTCTGGCTTTCAGTCTCCTATGCAAGCAATCTTGCTGATATTCAAAATTTTTAGGAAAGGGACATCTAGTTGATAAGCTTGCATTCTATGTGTTTATGTGCATTTTATTATTTAGTTTTGGTGTGTTTTATTCACTCTTATAGCTAATTAACTACATTTCTAGTGAAATTTACATTTTGTGGTTCATAGTGTGAAAAATTGCATTTCTATGGATTAAAGTGGTGAAAATTTTATATTTTTGTAGGTTTAATGATTTAATCATCAAATGGAGTGATTTGAGAAGATATTTGGATGATTGTTGATGATTTGAAAGGATATAAAGAGAATATGAAGTGCCAAAAACTCAAAAGATGAAATGCAATCAAGTATAAAAGAAAGGGAGTTTGACCATTTTGACAACTGTTTGTATTTCGGCTATATCTTGAACTACAAGCATTAGATTGATTGATTCTTGAGTTATTTTGAAGCTAACACATAGCTCTACAATTATTATGAAGATATTGAAATCCAGTCCATAAGGTTTCCTAGTCAAAAGGTCAAAATACATTCAGCCACTCTTGTTGTCAAAAGCTGAAATAGAGTTTTGACACATGTCAAGAATATTTTGGTCATTTTTCAGTCCATAGTACTTCAAATTAAGTGATTTTTGAAGCATTTGAAAGCTAACTTAAGGTTTATGTTTTGTAGAAGAGCTAGTTGAGCCTCTATCATAGAGAGAGTATTAGTTAAAATTTGTACAAAAATAGAGTAAAGTTGAAGACCGATCAGAAATGGAAAAACCTGCAATAAGGCAAAATGAGGGGCAATACGCGACCTCATGCCCACGTTTTGATGCCCGCGTATTCTTCAAACGAACTTGCAACCTGTACATCAACTTGTTCTACATTTCACACAATTTTTTCAGCTATTTTCCAATTCAGAAAATCGGTTGTAGCTGTAAAGAAAAGTGTGGAAACTTGGAGAAACACCTTTGATAATTTCAAGAGACAAAATTGCCAATTAAAAACAATTCATTTTGAGTTTTAATTCTCTAAAAATAGGGCCTTTGTTGAACTTGTTTAATAACTTTGGAAGGCCAGAAACACTGCTAAAATGTAGTTTTCACTAGTTTTTCTTAGTTCATTAGTTTAGTATAGAGTAGTATAGTTTCCATCCACTCTTGTGAGCTAAACTTGGTAAAGTTGAGGATGAAAATATTGAGTTTGGAAATCATGTGACAAGGGTGACATTTCTCCTATCACTTTAATTCTTATATTGATTCTAATGTTTGATTATAATATAAGTTTGGATCTTGTTTTCATGTCTTTCATGTTTAGCTAAAGTTTATACCTAGAGTTATGAATGAACTTTTTATATCTTGTTGCGATGTTTATTTGGTTATTTGATAATATTATTTTGAGCAAGTTATTTATCACTTTTATTTATCTAATCATGATTAACTAGCCATTAATTGTGATAATTTTAAGGTGTTAAGTTTACAAAGAAAATTGGGATTTGACACTAGTTTAAAAAAGTGATAAACCTAGGAAGTACATTCACGAGAGTAGAAGTGTACCTATATGGCTTTAGTGGCTTGTTCATGTAATTTCATAGAAGAAGTGAACTTATAATTAATTTTATAATCACGAGAGTATGCATTATTTAGTTACAAGTATAGTTAATTCACTATGAGAGTAAATTTCACATACATTAGAAAATTATGTCATAACTAGCCAAGATAATAACATTCAATTAAACGGTAATTTCACTTGCAAGACTAGTGTGGAATTTCGTGACCCTAAGAGATTTCTATTGTTATTTTTATTACTTTTATTTCATGTTTATTGTATAGATTTAACTTCTTGCACTTGTAAGATTCTAAACAATGAAGAAGTTCAAAAACCATCAATAATTGACAAACTTCTTTGTGGGATCGATATTTAATATCCCTATACTGAATAAACGATCTGTATACTTGCAAAAAAATGGGGTATTTAGATTGTATTAAAATTGTTATATGGTAGAATGTCGTCACTAGTAAAGTCAAAAAATAAGACAAATAAACTTCAGAATTTTAAATTTAGCAGACACATACGCGAGGTTCCCTTTTTCCCTTTTCTCGTTCTCGGGTTTTAAATGTGAGAGGTTATAAATTACAAATTCGGTGACTTTTTGGTTCAATTACATTGTTAAGGTTTTCATAATTGTCAAACCTAAGAAAAGGACTCAAAGGATCATGTTTCGAATCATTCTCTTCAATTTTACCCTCCAGTTCCTGAGTGTTAAAAAATACATAATTATTTATAACTATGTTTGTTGTGTAATTTTTATGTTCGTTTTTTTCTTTTATTTGCTTTCCAATGCATGAAATGATGACTAATTATGATATTCTTGATGTGCGCGGAGTATGCTTACAAGAATAAACCTCAATCCACAGTCAAGGTTTGAATTTATAATTTTCTAAACTACCTCACACGCGATTTTCTGTAAGTATGGGTCGTGAGCAAGTATAGGGTAATTAAGGTAGAACCCACAGGGAAAATGGACAACTACCGGCACTACTAAAGTTTCTCTATTACTTAGACTATCGACAAATTAAAACAAACTAATCTAAACCACTGATGGGCAGAAAAATGTAAATGAAAGCTCCCTGAGTAATGAAATTACTATCTATTCATGCTAGTGCAACTTCCTGACTAAATTAGTACTAAAACCTCAACTAAGCCATGGCTTAATTTCCTATGTACATGATACTTGCTTTCGCCGGCGTACCACCTAGACCTATAGCTAATCCATATCTACTTTCGTGGTTATGAAATCAACTATAAACTTATTTACTTCTATGAAATCACTACAAAACAAGTCATAAAGACGCATCACTATTTTTGTGAGTGTACTCCCTAGATTTAACACTTTTTTTTTTTTTATTTTAAGCAATCCAAACAAGGTAACAAGTTCATGTTCAATCCTTGATAAATATCAATCTAAATAAAGTAACATGTTCAATTTCTAAACCAAAGTACTATCTAAGCCTTTCTTCATCTTCATCTTCATTATCCTTATCTCCAATTTCATAACTTTCAAAATCAATATCATCAAGATCATCCTCATCATCAAATTGCACAATATTTGTGTCGTTCTTACCTAAAAATCATTTAAATACTCATAAATAAAAATATTCAAAAATAGACCAGAACTATTTTTTTTTTTTAACACTTTCATAAATTAGTGCCAAATTTAAATTTTCATTACAAATCTAACACCTTTAGATAATCATAATTAATGACAAGTTAATCATGATTATGAGAGTCCAAGTGCTAAATTACTCAATCAAGATAATAGCCCAAAATAACCTAGAAATCAACACATAACAATCATAAACAATCATAAATAGTCCACCCAAATATCCAAGGCATAAACTTTAAATAACATTACAAACATAATATCCAGAATTTGCATTAACAAAACTTAGAATGCAATACAAGATAAAGAGGTGGAGAGAAGAAAAATCCTTGCCACTAGAGCTTCTTAAATCTCTCCAGCTTCATCTCTATCAATCTCTTTGTCAAGCCAATGTAAGAATGGATCGACAACAACTAGATTATCTAATTCTATCCTACACTAAAACATGAAAAAGAATGAGAAAAGTGCTACATTTGTCAAGAGTTTATGTCACAACCTGATACAATTCCTAAGAGTTGCCCATGCCAAATTTCAAGATCAAACAATAGTTCATTGGGGTCTAATGAATAGGGTTAAATTCAAGTCTCTTATATGTTTATTCAATCCATGTTAGTGAGTGTTTCGTTGTTTGGTTGGTTTGAATTAGCTCATGTTGAGCATAGGTTCGATTTGACCAATAGTTAGTCATGTGGTTGGTAGATTAATTAATTAGCTTAGCTTAGGTCCGGCCAACTACAGTGACAAACTAAAGTGAGTTAAAGCTGTGAGTTTCTTTTGTTTGCAAAATTCTAATTAGGTTAGGAGTTGAGTCTTGTAAGCCTATAAAAGGCAACTCTTTCATTCAATAGAGGAGATGACGATTTTATGAAAACATGAGAGTTTAACTCTTTTTCTTGTTCTTTTGTGAATGCCTCTTGACACAAAGTAAGTTATGTCTCTTTTGTTCAAGTTTTGGTTTATCAATTCAAGATCACTTTGAATTGTGATGCCTTACTACCTTCTAAATAGTCTTGAACTGTTCTTGATTGGTTTAGAATCCATCTTTTGTATCTATAATCTATTCAAGATAGATCGTTCCGTTGTCTGATCAACTTGGTTCTTCAAATAGGTTCTTGCTGGGTCGAGTTCGCATCACAACCCCTTTGTCTTCCGACTCAAGTATTCAACACGGTATTTGAAATGAATTTCAACCATCTGGCACCATATACTGCTAGCAACTCTTCTTCGGAAAATCCTTGAAGAGTATCTAGCGCGACTATCTCTATCTAACACCATATACTGCTCAATACCCTTTCTATTGCAAAACCTTCTAGCGGGTATCCGGTTTAGTATCTGACTCGAAATTCATTGTGTAGTCCCGTATACTCTAATCAAATCCAATGATGACTTTTGGTAACTGGTCCCGGATTGTCCTTGCTTGTTGATCCCTACCAAAAATAATAAATTTTAACAAGTAAAATGCAATGAATTCACAAGTCTTCTCAAAGTTACTCAAAAGCATCAAATACTGCCAAATGATTATTCACATTGTCGTAGGAGCTCAAAATTAATTCTAATTGAACTAAAATATACATAAACTATTAGATAAAATGGACACTTGTCAATTTTGTTGCGTAAACCTTATTCAATTTACACTAATTATTCATGATTATTGTTCCTATTTAAATCACAAATAAAATTAGTATCAACTTTCACTTTCAATTGAAAACTCCTACCACTTTCAAAGGAAAAGAGTAGGGCCTAAGAGTCCAGTTAAAAATCTCTAGTTACCTGATTATTGTCCCTATTACGTAAAGAGAGGCCTACATTCATTTTTTTTTTTGCCCTTCTGGAAGTTGCATTTTAATTTATCTATAAAAGGTGGCACTTAGTGGAAGCTTATAAGTGTAGTAGGGAACTCAAACGAAGCAATAGCAAACCAATTCACATTTCTGAACGGAAAGGCAAAGATGTATACACTTCCAAATGAGCAAATAATTGCCTTCTTCTTCAAACATTCTATCTCATTACTTCTTTGTTTCCTCTTCACTATCTTTGTTGTCAAATGGCGAAATTCCACTTCAAACAACTCACAAAACCTTCCACCTTCCCCTCCAAAGCTACCCATAATCGGAAACCTTCATCAACTCGGTTCAATCCCTCAACGCTCTCTGAAAGCATTAGCTCAAAAATACGGTTCCCCAATGCTGCTTCATCTAGGCAGCAAGCCGGTGTTAATTATCTCCTCCCCTGATGCAGCTGAAGAAGTCATGAAAACACATGATTTAATCTTTGCCAATAGGCCTAAAGCAGGCTTTGCTGGAAGGCTTCTGTACAATTTCAAGGACATAGCGTTTGCTTCCTATGGTGAGTATTGGAGGCAGGTAAAATGCATATGTGTACTACAGCTTCTAAGCCACAAGAGGGTTCAGTCATTTCGAAGCATAAGGGAAGAAGAGATTGCACTATTGTTGGAAACAATTAGAGAATCTTGTGCTTCGTCTTCAGTAATACTTATAAATAAAATTTTGGCAAGGCTTACGAACAATATAGTTTCGAGAGTTGCCATTGGGAAAAGGTATTCGGGAGAGGAAAGTGGGAGCAGGTTTCAGCAACTCTTTGTGGAACTTACCATGTTGTTGGGTGTTTTCAATGTTGGAGATTACGTCCCATGGCTTGCATGGATAAATAATATCAATGGCTTGGAAGCAAAGGTGAAAAAAGTGGCCAAAAATTTCGATGAATATCTGGAAAAACTTCTTGAAGAGGGAGTGAAGAAGCAGGACAAAAGAGGAAACAAGAATGGTGGTGATGAGAAACATCAGCAGAATCTTGTGGATGTTTTGCTTGAAATCCAGGGAACAGATGCCACCAATTTTGCTCTTGAGCGAGATTCCCTTAAAGCCATCATCATGGTAAAGAAAATTAACTTTCTTCTGATTATCTTCCGAGCTACAGTTTTACAGTTCTTTTGTTAATACGTAAGTTTGCAATGTTTGGTCTGTCAATGGTGAATTGCATATGTATTTTTTTTTTTTTTTTTTTTGTATAAAATGCAAAGCTGATGGGAATGGGATTTGAGCTTTGGTTTTCTGAGAATTGATTTTCAAAAACTCACACAAATCACCTGGGAAAAATAACAAATTCAAATAAAGAAGTATAGCATCGCCTTATCTCGCGCCAGACTTAGTACAAAACATTTTGTTGTCCGCTGATTAGATCGTGACACCATCCGGGATATTTCTATGTCTCCTCATAATGGAATGATGCTGGAATATTTTTTCTATTCAAACATAAGTTAACTAGCTTTCACCATATTTGCAAACAGTTTGAAACCACCCTAACCATTTACTATGATTTTGACATACTATGTGAGTCAGTTGATGCACTCTTTTATCTTGGTTGTGTGACTTTGGTCCATATCGAATGATACAAGCAATGAGTTAAGAATAGAGTGAAAAGCAAAAATTAGCAACGTAATATAAAGGTCCAAGGTTGAGTTAGTTCGTTCATTAACTTCTTTGTCTTCTGAATAGGTATCTATACTCTTGAATATTTTGTGCAATAATTGAGTAGAATTCAAAAGTTTTAGCTGTACAAACTATTCTTATTATAACATAGACAAGTAGACTAGGAATAAAGTCTTTATGAGGTTGGTCCCTATGACGTATAACTGAAAGAACAAGCAATTTTGAGTTTGCAATCATGCAAACACCAAATTTTTCCTCAAGGAATCAAAATATTAGTTTTCATGTAGCTTGTGTCGGAAATTTGACATAGAACTTTCTATGTCCCGATTTTATTATTATTATTTTTGTTTTTGCAGGACATGTTTGTTGGTGGAACTGACACTACATCATCGCTGCTAGAGTGGACAATTTCAGAGCTATTAAGAAACACAAATGCCATGCAAAAATTGCATAAAGAAGTGAGACAATTCTTAGGAAGCAAATCATGCATCAGGGAAGATGATTTAGAGAATCTCCATTACCTAAAAGCAGTAATAAAAGAGGCTCTTCGTTTGCATCCACCAGTTCCATTACTTCTTCCTCGTGAATCAAGCAAGGCAGTCAAAATAATGGGATACGATATAGCTGCCGGCACTCAAGTGATTATCAATGCTTGGGCGATCGCAAGGGACCCAAAATTGTGGGAAGCTGCCGAGGAATTTCAGCCAGAGAGGTTCTTGAATAGCTCGTTGGACTTTAAAGGGCAAAATTTTGAGTACATCCCATTTGGTTCTGGGAGGAGGAGCTGCCCTGGTTCTGCGTTTTCTATGGTTACAGCTGAACTTGCACTTGCAAATTTGATCTGCAACTTCGATTTTCAATTGGCTGGTGGAGCAAGACCGGAAGATTTGGATATGACTGAAGCACATGGGATCGTTACACCAAGGAAAGTCCCACTTCTGCTAGTTGCAAGTCTACCTAATTAGGCACTTCAAGATCCAAGATAACATGTCGGTAGACATGTGTATATTATTCTATCTTGTCACAACTTTAAATTTGAGATGGAGTCTGATGGGAAAAACTTTTAAAATGGTGAAATATTGCATTATCAGTAGCATTGTGTCCTTGTATGTAAAATGTGTGATTTTGACACAGTAGCATTGTGTATGTAAAATGTGTGATTGTGTCCTTGTATGTAAAATATGTGCTTGTGTCCTTGTATTTAAAATGTATGATTTTGTCACTAGCTCATTCTGGGGATTTTAGATTTGTTCGGGATCATAATGGTCTATAGGGCGGACTAAATGATTTTTTCTTGGGTAAATTGCTCATAACCTACTGTCCTTTTTTATGATACCAGATGGCTATTCTGTGATTGCAAAATATCTACATAACTCCCTTTTATTGTTTTATATAAAGCGAAATTTAATCAAAAATTATCTCTATAACATCACTAGTTGAAATACTAATATTACCCTTATTTAAGTACTAAATTGAATAAGGGTCCAAGAATATTACATAAAAATTGTGAATTGATGCAAAATCATGAGGGTTAAATGAATATTTATGCAAAATTATAGGGCTTGAGGGAATATTTATACAAAATTTTAGGACGTTAAGTGGATATTATTATTTTATTACATGTACTTTTGGAGTGTGTCTCAGTCAATTGTGTTAACCAAAGATGTTTTCCATCTATTTTTCACTTTATATAAAATTATAGGAAGTTATGAGAATATTTTGAAACTTTTGGGAGTCATGTGATAGTATGCAAAAGCACAGAGAGGCTTATGAGTAATTTACCCTACTTTCTTCTGTGCTTTTGATTCAATAAAGATGTGTGATTTGATGCATGTAAAATAAACATAATTTCTTTTTCATACATGATACCTATGCTTAACAAAATCTTGATTGCGAACAATAGTAAACTAATGTTGAGTGTTTATTTCTTTTTATACCTTGATTGATATTAGTGCACCACAATTATGTTTTTTCATTCTAGCTCATTTTGAACATACCATGGGTTGGATTTCAAAAGACTACTTCCAAAATTAGAAGTCATCATCATAACACTTGGCTGCAACATGTTGCAGTATTTTGTTTTCCTACAAATTTGAAAAAGTTCCACTTTGAATTTAACAAAGCACCATGTTATGATGGTGATGATCAACATCGGGAGATGAGGATCAGATACTGATGATGATGAGCTCAATAGCTACTCAAGCAAATTAATGGACAGTTAGTTTTACTAGTTGGTAACAAAAGTTAGTCGCAATAACTGCTCCAGTCGGTTAGACAATCCATCGAGTTGAACAACTGCCCATAGCTGGCTATATAGAGATGTATGGAAGAGATGTAAAGATTCATTCTGTTTTGTAGAAAAAAACCCCCCAGTATTAATACTCTCATCATTTCCTTCTCCAATCTTCTCTTTCTCTTCTATTTCCATCTCTCTCTCTCTTTCTATCTTTTCTGGATTCTGCTCATTCAAGCAGGATGAATTAACTAGATCATTACATACCACTCCTAATTCCATATCTAAAATTCGAAACCAACTTTTCCATATGATTCATCTTATAGGCTCTAATTCATTCTTTAAGTTATTTATAGGGAAGAAAATGATATCTTCTTCTTTGCTTTGATCCGGTAAAGACGTGTGAATTGACCCCATGCAGATACACAATATCTTTTCTTAAACATTTTTTTCAAAATCTATTTTCTTATACCTGAATATTATTACATCACAACCGTCTTCATTTATTCCAATTTAAGATGAACATACTACAGGCTGGATTTCAAAAAAAAAAAATTGATATTTATCTCAATCTCAAATAAAAAAAAAACGTGCATCACGATAGTACAATTATTTGATGGTGACAAGGTGCAATGCTTCCTTTCACTTTGATTCTTTTTTCACTCACAAATTTTGATTCAATTCATCTCTAAAATAGGCAGTAGTGGAAGGCTAGTGCAGTAGGGATCCCAAAGAAAAGAAAGCAGTTCTCAATTTCAGAAAATAATTTAGAAATGTACACATTTCCAATTGAGGAAATTGGAGCATTATTTTTAAAACATTCAATCTCTTTCTTTCTTCCTTTCCTCGTGATCATATATGTTCTCAAATGGCGCAATTCTACTTCAAACACGTTGCAGAACCTTCCACCTTCCCCACCAAAGCTTCCCATAATCGGAAACCTTCATCAGCTCGGTTCAATCCCTCAACGTTCTCTGAAATCATTAGCCCAAAAATACGGTTCGCCAATGCTGCTTCATCTTGGCCGCAAGCCAGTGTTAATTATCTCCTCCCCTGATGCAGCTGAAGAAGTCATGAAAACTCATGATTTAATCTTTGCCACTAGGCCTAAACCAGTCTTTGCCGGGAGGTTACTCTACAATTTCAAGGACATAACGTTTTCCCCCTATGGCGAATATTGGAGGCAGGTAAGAAGTATTTGTGTACTTCAGCTTTTGAGTAACAAGAGGGTTCAGTCATTTCGAAACATAAGAGAGGAAGAGATGGAAATAATGTTGGAAAAAGTTCGAGAATCTTGTGCTTCTTCTTCAGTCATACGCATTGATGAAATTTTGGCAACACTTACTAACAACATTGTTTCAAGGGTTGCCATTGGAAAAAGGTACTCAGGAGAGGAAAGTGGGAGCAAGTTTAAGGAAATATTTGAGGATTTTACTATGCTATTGGGTGCTTTTAACGTTGGAGATTACATCCCATGGCTTGCATGGATTAATAATGTTAATGGCTTGGAAGCAAAGATGAAAAAAGTGGTCAATGATTTTGATGAATATTTGGAAAAGATTGTTGAAGAGGGAATGAAGAGGCAGGAGGAAAAGAAAAGCGGTAGTGATGGTAATGATAAGAAACAGCAGCAGAATTTTGTGGATGTTCTGCTTGAAATCCAGAAAACAAGTGCTACTGGTTTTGCTTTTGGGCGAGATTCCCTTAAAGCTATCATCCTGGTAAAGAAAATTAATTATGTGCATTTTTTTCTTCTTCTTTTTTGGTTCTCTCTCATTACAATTTAATTTAGCATATGGATTTGCTGTTCTTTACTTCTATTCTATCCTAGGATACAGAAATTGATGTTTGTTGCGTCCAGGCTGAGGCATTTTTGCTGACTAAATTTTTTAAAAGACTAGAATAATTAGTATCGAGGGCTGATACATTTTTTTTTTATTTTCATAATAAACAAAATTAACAGTTTGCCCTTTTTTTATTCATCATACCCTCTGATTTTTTTTTAAAATGTTGGGTACGAATTTGGACCCTGGTTCTAAGGCTTAAACTCCCTACAGATGGCTAACTTACCTATGGCAAGTTCCTTCATTAGAATTTAATTTTGGCTTATAGATCTCCTATTTTAAGATAAGAATAGTGTTTGGTATGTTGAGGTCGGAATTGCATATGTTTTACATAGAATATGCGAAATTAAGGGGATTTAGGATGGGGTTCTATCTCTAAATTGATCTTTAAAAACTCGACAAATAACCTATGAATAATAAATAATTCAAATTAAAAAATAAGAACGTGATTGTATATATGTTTCCACCATTATTGCAAGCAGTTTCAGTCCATTCCAATCACTTTTAGTGTTCATAACCTACTATCTGAAACGCTTGATGTATTCTTTTATCTTGATTGTATGTTTTTGCTCATTTCCAATGATACCAGCAAATGGTGAAACAAACAATCAATAAGTTATGAATACTAGGATGAAAACCAAAGGAAAAAAAAAATCAACAAAACTAAATAAGGTGCAAGGTAGTGTGTTCATTATTGACTTGTGGTATCATCATCTCAAAATGGTTTGGTAAAACAACAACATATTTTGAAATTATTGTAATTAAACTATCAATTTTAGCACTTAATACATTGATATATCAAATTGTGAGACATCCTTCAAATCATTGAAAATTAATGAATTTCTCTTAATATGTTATAATTAAAGTTCATTTATTTATTTAGGAGTAACAAATGGTGAATCTATTGGTTTTAAATCCATTTGAATAATGTGTTACAAATTAATGATATGCTAACCACTGATAGTTTAGGGGCTTTATTAAATGGTCTTGACCACATGGAGCCCAACAATAGTCCTAAATCATAAATCTTATTTCTTTTTTTAAGGAGTGTGATTGGGGCAAGGTAGCAATCATGCAACCGCCGACATGAAAAAAAAATAAAAAAAAATAAAAAGAAAGAAAGAAAGAAGAAGAAGCAGAAGAAGAACAAATCACGTTATGTTTGTCAAGTGCAAATGCAAGTTGACCCAAGTTTGCTTATCAGGTTGATAGAAAAAAATCATTTTTTCAGACAACTTATTTCTTTTTCCAATTTACTTATCCAAGTAGGCCCAAATGGAAGGACAACAACTTTACCTTACAATTAGCTAGGTAATGGAGTGTTAAATGTTGCAGGACATGTTTGTTGGAGGAACTGATACTACGTCTGCATTGCTACAGTGGGCAATTTCTGAGCTGCTGAGAAACACAAATGCAATGCACAAACTGCAAAAAGCAGTGAGACAATTGCCAAGATGCAAACCAGGCATCACAGAGGATGATTTAGAGAATCTCCAGTACTTAAAAGCAGTAATCAAAGAGACTCTTCGATTGCATCCACCAGTTCCATTACTTGCTCCTCGTGAATCGAGGAAGGCGTCCAAGATAATGGGATATGATATTGCTGCCGGTACTCAAGTGATCATCAATGCTTGGGCAATGGGAAGGGACCCAAAATTGTGGGAAGATGCCGAGAGTTTTTGGCCGGAGAGGTTCTTGAATAGTTCTGTGGACATTAAAGGGCAACATTTTCAGTTCATCCCATTTGGTGCTGGAAGGAGGAGCTGCCCTGGCGCTGCATTTGCCATGGTTACAGCTGAACTTGCACTTGCAAATTTGGTGTGCCGCTTTGATTTTGAATTGGCAGGCGGAGCAAGGCCAGAGGATTTGGATATGACTGAAGCTCCTGGTATTGTTACACCAAGGAAAATTCGTCTTCTACTACTTGCAAGTCTTCCTAATTAGGCAGTTGCAAGATATTATACTATCAGCAATTAGGTAATCACTTTTGGTATTGGCGTGGAGTTCAATTAAGAAAACTTTATGAAGGTTTAATGATTTATTATTGCTCTTGCGGGCAAATAAGATGGCTTTTGAGTTCGAAAAATGTTATGGTGACAACAAGAGGTAATATGATTTTACCTTTCAAAAGTGCAAAAATATTTTGAAACGTTTCAAAGATGCTATTATGGCAAGATTACTTCAATAGATAGTGAATTTTTTAAAACTTGAGATCTTTCATTAATACTTTCTTCTCCCGAACTATCCAATCCATCTCTCTCCCTAATAGATAGTGAACTTAATTATACGTAAGACACATATAGCATAACAAACGAGTCGAGTCGAGTTGAATTTTGAGCTAATCTAATTGAGTCTCGAACCAATTTTATCAAACTCGAACTTGAACTTCACAAGAGCTCAATTTTAACCTTTAGTTTTTCTTGGATAATATTATGGGACTTAAGGCCAGATTCGAGGCAGAAACTTGAACCATGGGAACTTGAAATGAACTGCTTCATAAGAACGCGATCCGTTAGGGTATCCGTACGCTAATAAGTGTAGTGGGACAATGTCCATTCGACCGTCCCAGAAACAGCATACCATTCCTTGCCCTCCATATGTAATATACATTAATTGACAGGGCCAGCTTCAACAAATTTTGGTAGGTGCAGGAAAGTGAATGACCGAATCCACTAAATAGTGATGCCAATTATAAGAGCCTGTAAAGGTGAAGCACAAACCCTGAATCTTTCTCCACCCTGCAGTGGAAAGAGCACAAGGTGAAGATGATCGTGTGTTTCTTCAGCCTGCTGGCACAGTGCTTGTTTTATCTTCTCAAGGAGTATTTTAAGTCTTACAAGGGAAGAGTTTGAGAATTGAACCAAACAGTTGAGATTGAGTGTTTCTATGATGGCCATAAACGATAGGTACCACATGTTGTAGATAGGTATATCGACAAGTGTAAAGGAAAATTAAAATCAACTGCTCCAATTTAGGTCTTTGGGCAATGTAATACAAAAACAGAAAACGGAGAATAATATACCACAATGTTCAAAACGATTAGAAGATTTTCTGCTTTCATGAGACTATAATGGATCTAAGAACTAATGGGCCGAAAGAAATACCAAAATTAAAAGATCAAAATTGTGGCCTTCACATTGCTGTGCAAGCAATCTTGTTTAGGAGGACGGATTTTAAGTAAGGGACCTGAAATAAATTAAGAAACTAGAATAAAAACCAGAAATAAGACTATGCATGTCAGATCTTCAAATAAATTATATAAAATTTACTTTTAGAATAATATTTAGCACTTTTTGTGATGTAATATATATGACATAAATGTGACCGATCAAATAAAAAGATGATGAAAAATTGTGTTTGTAATCTAGCAAAAAGAAAAAACTTTTTTTTTTCCAATTACAAGATACCCATATGGTAGGCTATTATTTGTTTTTAATAGTAGGCAATTCAATTTTAGCCGAGACATGCATGAATCTTTTTTCATTTACTATTTATTATTATTTTCAATAATGAGAAGGCCAGAGGAGTGACAAGACCAAACACAGACATGTTGGATGCATCAAAAGTTAGCGGGCATAAACGGACATATACATGAGGCTGTAGATTTGTGAGCCGTAACTGTCAAAATCTGAGACAATGATTCGAGGAAACAAGTTGTGAATCATCGTTTTCGTTTTTAATTTCACCCACTTCAATGAAATTCAAATTGATTGTGACTCTCTGGTCCCCTTGTTAAAACATACACCATCCATTCCATAATTTGCGTGATCTTTAAGGAAACGTCCATTCAAGAAAACCTTTAATTATGGCGTTTAGATGTGGTCAATTTGGATGAATATACACCATAAATCTAAAATTCAAGTTCGATATTAGCCTGCGAGAAAAACAACCTCACTAAGTGACAAGATAAGAAAGGTAATAGGGTTTCATCTTGCTACTCTAAAACAAAGAAAGAAAGAGACAAATGTTGTGACTCTTACTTTGAGACGTCCAAAAGGTAAAAACATAACGCTGAAAGGAGATGCAATGAGTACATTTTAGTAATTGTGCATTTTGTAAATTGTGATTATGTTTTATCTTTTCATTCCTATTTATTAAATTCGCGAAATCGTGGTTGGTTGTGATTAAATGTTGTTCGATACATGCATTATTTATGGTTGTTGTTGTTACAATATTTTTCCTACAGTTACCACGAAATAACCCTAATTAGCAGCTGCCCTGTATACTCTTTTACGAGATGTATATGATCCATCTTCTTCACCATATTTACTTCAATAAAAACATTGATCAATAATATGAAGGTCTACAGTGCTAAGCTTCTTGATGGTTTGATTTAATTGTTAGTTAAATACACGACGGAAAATTCTTTTACATGCATAATATCAATTTTTATTTCCGGCATGTATTCCTAAAGAAGAACAAGAAACTTTATGCAAAATAAAAGAAATATGAGCAATATCCGGCCCAAACCTGTGGACATTTGTGTCAATTCATTATTTTTTAAGGATAGTATTGTTCTTTTGATGTCAACCGTCAACACCGTTACTAAATGTTTGCATTGACTACCAATGAAAGGAATAAAGTGAGAACAATAATATGTTAGAGTGCAATTGCAAAACACACCAAACCTTTGGAGGACTTCTTGTAATTAACCCTAAAAAAAAATTACCTCGGTTGTAATCTAATATAGATCATTTGCTTTGTAAAGCATTAGCCACAAAATCATTAGCCCTCTCTCCTTGTAGCTTTTTTCAAAATCATTAATAAAATCCCTTGTACGGGATTTGTTATTTTCAAAAAAAAATTAGCCACAAAATGAGTTTGTACGTACCCCACAAGCTAATACATCACTCATTCATGTGTCATTTTCCAATTAACCGTCCGCTATTTTATGTTTGGACCAAGATGAATGGCAATATATGTGTCTTACATGCTCCCAACAAAAATTGGAATCACCAATACATTACTATCTACGTGCATAAAAGTACCTATCAACTTTTCCACATTGAATGAAATGTTGTGGAAAGATGCTGAGGAGTATGTTCCAAATACTTTTCCACAGTACTATCTACATTCAAAATACTTTCAAATTTTCACAATATGTTCACTTTCCAATACATTTTGAAATTCTGGAGAGATGCAGAGGAGTTTAAGCCAGAGAGGTTCTTGGATAGTCCTGTGGACTTTAAAGGGCAACATTTTCAGTTCATCCCATTTGGTTCTGGAAGGAGGAGCTGCCCTGGTCTGCATTTCCCTTGATTACAGCTGAACTTGCACTTGTAAATTTGATATGTTACTTTGATTTTGCCTTGGCTGGTGGAGCAAGACCAGAAGATTTGGATATGACTGAAGCTCCTGGGATTGTTACACCAAGGAAAATCCCTCTTCTCGTACTTGCGAGTCTAGCTAGTTAGGCACCAGCAATTAAGATGCTATGTTTATGTACCTAGGTGCTCTTCTATTTCACCAATGTGGTTGTGAATTTGATTTTTGGCATGTTGGTTAATTCAGAAACTTTTAATGGGTGAAATAGTAATTGAATGATTGTTCTTGTGTATAAATAAGAGGGTTTTACGAGGCTTGAGAATGTTATACTGAAAACAAAAGGTAATATAATTTGACTTTTTGAAAGTTTGAAAGTATTTTAGAATGCTTCCCAAAAAAAAAAAAAAAAAAAAAAAACCAACATGACAAGATTAATGGGGCGGGATAGAGGTTGTACAAAATATTTATGTCAGTCATGATCAACTACTTAGCAGGTCTGCCATTTTGGTCCAGGTGAATGAAAGAGTTCTATATGGACGTACAAATCCTCTACTTGATTCTATAGTGATTTACTTGGAATGTAAATTAAATAAAGTAGGTTTTTGCATGTTCACATGCAACTATCTCATTAATTTTATATCAATTACTTGCCACACCAAATAGTTGATCATGACCGACACAAAAATTTTAAAAATATGTCCCAACAAGATTCGCCGCAGAAGACATCCGGATCAAGAGATCATCGATTGATAGTAGTAATTGAAAGCGTGGACATGGAAATCTATAGTACCACTGTAACTTTTTATTCTATCAATAATTCTTGTATTCAATTTTTTTTTTCCTTTTATTGATTTAAGAGGTGGAATTTTAATTTAAGAAGAGGGGAATCGAGGTTTTTTTTTTTTTTTTTTTGGGCTGTTCAAGATAATAGAAGTAAAAGTACAACGCACTAGAGAGGGGAATAACTGATCCATATGGGCTTCCAAAATTTTTAGCATACTTTTATTATTAACTCATGAACTTCATTGTGCAATTTATATGTGAGGATTTCAAACCACTAGACAAGAGCTCATTAGCATAAATTATGACTTTATTCGTAGACATTTGACGTTACTATATATGTATTTTACAAAAAAAAATTCACTTATACAAAGATTGCTTGTAACCCAAAGAGGTTGGTTGTAAAGTCATAAATCTCAGTTCATGGTTAATGGCCGTAAAGGTTTCATGTTTTAATGGCCGTAAACAACCAACATGTGTCCAGTCAGTATTGGCATTTATTGAAAAGGTTTCATTCATCTTTCAAACATTTTTTTTTTGTGGATTAACAACCTAGTAAATTTGAAGAAGCCTTGAATCCCTTGTCGTTTTTTAAATTTCATCTCTCTCTGTTTAAAAAAATTGATCGTGCATTGACCAAACATTTATATATATGGTTGAATCCCCTACAACTTGTATGAGGGTAATCCAAGACATTCCGTTTATGCTAGCGGAAGCAATTTCTTTGCGAGAAAATATTTTGTATCTATAAATGTCGGGCGTTGATTGGATAATTTATGTATTACTATTCATCTTCAGCTAAATGAAGGTGGGAAAAGAAAGGATTTGTCAAAGTTTCTTCCAAACCAAAAGATAAGTAACTTGACAAGTAATAGATCTCATACTTGGCAACAAATAGACTTTGACAAACTTCATCAA